>NC_042619.1:7453694-7629285 GCF_901001135.1 Rhinatrema bivittatum | reverse complement strand
TGTCCAATTTGCTTATAGGTCCTCAAAATTAAGGGACCTCACAATAACTCGCAGTGCAAGGGTCTGAGCTCCAAGGAGAGAGCCCCTCATGCCTGACTTGGATTTTCCAAGGGAGAAGAGCACAGCAGTCAACCTGCCTGAGAGTCTCAGAAACTTCCCAGTACCAGGGAGGTGAGGGGGGGGGGGGGGGGGGGAGTACCTGCGCACATCTGCACCTGCGCACATCTGCACCTGGGCTTCAAGCGAGTACTTTTTCCAGCTATAAAAATGCAGGGTGCTTTTCAGATATTCGGAAGTCCGCTTGTATTTTCCAATCTGCTGCGGGTCAGAGAGCACCCGTGGTGCCATTAGCCACACACCGTCACCCTCCCATCTCTACGGGTAAAGCGCTGCTTTTTACCTGCTTTGGAAACGGCCTTCCTTGTGAATTACCGTCCAATAGTTGCGAGTGTTTACCGTTCGGAGGGACAGCGAGAGCTCAACCTCTACAAGCCACAGACGGAAGGGAGGGGCCATCCTAGTAATTTCTGGTGAGGGGGTTGTATCTTAGACCCCCATTTTCAGCCGAATGCCGGAGTTAGACGACTATATCTTGCCTGCCTAGATTCAGGAACATTTTCAACCAAAAAAACCTTAAGCACCACATTTGCCTGAAAATCTCGACTTAGGATGCTCCCCCTTACCACAAGTCACTGCAATGCCCTACAAGCCAGAGGAGCGAGGGAGAAGCTGGAGCTGGGGCGCAGGGGCGGGCATTAACCCCTCCCTCCCCGGCATTAACCCCCTGCCTTCTCCCTGCTTGTTGGCCCGGGTTGTCCCGATGACCTCACCTCGTCACATCAAGCAAGGATGCCAGGCAGAGAGGAGGGAAGATCACAGAGGTGGTGCGAGAGGCAGACTGGACACCCCCAGCCTGCTTGTACAGTCTGCCAGGATGGAGCAGGATCTCGGCTGCGGGGGGGCGCTGTCAGCCCCCTGTTCTACTTTTCGGACAGGAGGGGGGGATGCCAACTTCATTTTTTAAAATTCAGCACAAGGGAGGGGGTAGCCAGAGGGCCACCAGCGCTCCCCACCCCAGCTGAAAGTTCACAAAGATATGGAAGGGAGAGAGGATCTAGGTGGCCATATTTAGAGCTCCTAACTTCCTTCCCCCAGTCTGCCCCTGCCCTCGCCTCTTGCTTTTAGGCGCTGAAACCCTGTCGAGGCAGCCACTTGACGCCCAACGTTTCCTGCTAACCCTTTGAATGAAAGTGACCGCGGCGGGAGCAACGCATCATGGAAGATTTACCATCATGGACCACGTACAGCCAGGGCCGCAGGAACCACTAGGCCTGTGCCTAGGGCGCTGAGACTTAGGGGGCACCACTGCGCCTCATCCCCCCCCCCCCCCAGTGCCACCCCCCCCGATGCCCCTCTGGTGGTCCAGTGAACGGCCTGGGAACGATCTGCCGCTCCCGGGGCCCTCGGCTGCCACTATCCAAAATGGCACCAGTGGCCTTTAGCCTCTGCCATGTGACAGGGGCCAACCAATGGCACCGGTAGCCCCTGTCACGTGGTAGGTGCTGAAGGCCATTTCGATTAGTGGCAGCCGACGACCCGGGGGGGGGGGGGGGGGGGGGCGGCAGATGGATCCCGGGCCCCCTGCTGGACCCACTAGGTGATCCGTGAGTTTTCTTTTGGGGGTGGGGAAGGGGGGGGGGGGAGGTGCAAGGTTGATGGTGCCTAGGGCGCCCAATCCCCTTGCACCGGCTCTGAGCAGAGCAAAACCAGTCCTGCAGGTGGGGTTCAACCAGAGGACCAAAATTTCAGCTGCACTCCTGACCCTCTCAAGCAAGAGAAGGTCAGCTGGCAAACTTATTCAGCCAGACAGCAGCTGAATACAGGCCTCAAAAAAACAATACCTGTCCCCCTCCCGAAAAATCCCCTGCGCCAGAGGAGCAAGGCTCTCTAGAAGCCACTCTGGCAGTCCCTGAAAGTATCCCTCTTCTGAAAGCTGGCCCCGGGGTGGCATTAACCGTCAGCCAGGACCTCGGGAACTTCCCGGCCTAGCTCCTGACCAGGCCTTTGAAGGTTTACCCCTGGCTAACATCAAGGGGACGGAGGTGCCGCCCTACGAAGAAGGGCTCCCCAGATCTATTCCCCTTCTCCTTAGGAAGCAGAGAGCGGAGAAGGGGCACAATTATCCCCGGGGGGGGCTGAGGGGGCAAGGATGCGACCTCCGAGCAGGGAGCGGAGGTTCACTCCAGGAAGGAGAAAGCTCCCAGGGGGAGGCTGAAGAGGGGCTTGGGTGAGTGAGGATGGCTCTTCCCCTTCTGCCTCTCCCCGCACTCCCGGTCTCCAGAGGTCCCACGCGCCGGGGGGGGCTCAGCACGGGGCGCTCTCTGTGGGCGATTAATGGTGCCGGCAGCTTGAACGGGGGAAGGAAAAGCAGAAATCCCAACGGATAGGAAACCTTAGGCCCCCTCTAGGCTGCCCAACCTACTTCCTGCTGCAGAGACCTCGGCCAGTCCCTCCGGCCAGGGCTTTGCCAGGAAATGACATTAGTGCGGGGACGAGCATGAGCCCCGATGCCCCTTTGACCTGAACCCTGCCTCACCCCGGGAGGACCCCTGCGCCTATCGGGACGTCGCAGGGCAGAGGTGGGCGGGGCCGCCTCGCCGCCTTCCCGCCCTTTTCGCCGCCGCCGCCTTCCCGCCCTTTTCGCCGCCGCCGCCTTCCCGCCCTTTTCTTCGCCGCCGCCGCCGCCGCACTCACCTCCTCCGTTGCGGTAGCAGAGGTAGGGGAAGCGCCAGACGTTGCCCAGGCCCACGCAGTAGCCGAGGCAGGAGAGCAGGAACTCGTACTCGCCGCCCCAGGTCTGTCGGGGCGGGCCGGGCCCCGGGCCCTGCGCCGCGGGCTGGATCTGGAAAGGGGGCGGCGGCGGGTCCTGAGGGGCCACCTGCTCCACATTTACTCCGTTCGGCTGCCCAGGGGAGTCCTGAGGTGGGGGAGAGGAGGAAGAATAAGAGAGAGAGAGAATTAGTAAGACATGCAAGCAGGGGGGGGGGGGGATGTGTAACCCCTAACCTCGCTGAGACCACAGGCGTCCCCCATCCATTACCTCGGATACTGCTGCTTATTTAGGGAACGGCCGGGCCCCCTCCCAGAGGGACTCGGGCACCCGCCCAGAACAGGAGCAGTGAACTCCTAACTATTTCCCAGCGGCTCCTCTGCTGCCCCATGACCTCTGCTAGTAACTTCATTTAAAGGACCACGATGGCTCCTGCTGCTTTCCTGGCTGACCTTAATGTCCACTTTGCACAGGGCTTGCCACCTGGCTCCATGTCATGAGGCTAATCCGGTCCTGGTTTTACCCTGCTGCACGTCATTCTAGTTGTCTCTGCACGCAGCAGGGTAAAACCAGGACCGGATTAGCCTCATGACATGGAGCCAGGAGGCAACCCTAGCCTTGGATGGCTCACGCTTCATTCGTTCGTTCGTTTCATTTTTCATGGTCATTACAGGCCCACTGTCCTCCTCCTCCTCCGGGTTGTGCATGAACTCCCCTCGCTGGGAGAAATCCACCGCTCCCCTTGCTTTTGTAGCGCTCACGTCCCCGGGAAAGGGCCATGGCCCAGCCAACCTTTTGCCTCTCACAGCATCAGCAAACCAGGGAGCAGGGGTGGAGGTCGGTTCGTTTGGCTCTCCCCCTCCAAATCCAGAAAGGTGCTCTGCCGCCCTGAATTCCTTAATTTTCTCCTAAATCTGATGACCAGCAATCTCTTATCCTGTTTAAGTCTCTGTGAGGTCGCACAGAATGAGAGACGGTAAATGATGTGCATCTCTCATTAGATCCCACTCTCTCTCTCTGGGCTTATCCCAGGCTCTCCACCACCTGTTCCATGCCTCCTCCACCCTATCCATGAAGAAACAGCTTCAGATGTTGCTCCTGAATCTTCTCTCCTTGAAACCTCATACTGTCACCTCTTGCTCTAGAGTAGTCATTTTCTGTAAAAAAAAATTTGCTTTTTGTGCATGGTTTGTACTTTTGAATTATTTGAATGCCTCTGTCACATCTCCCCACTTTCCTTTCTCCTCTAGGCATTCACGTTTAGGTCTTCCGGTCTCATCTCATGTGCTCCCGGTCTGAAGTCTCTTACTCCGTTGGGGTTTCTGAATCACTGCTTATCCTCAGTTCCAGATTCCTCTCTCTGCTTACCAGAAAGTCCATCCTACACAGCCAACCCTCACGGGATCACTGCACATGCTTTGAGACGAGTTAGGGACAGACACCCGAAAGACGTGACTAAATCATTCTATCACATGTTAATGTTTTTAAGTTATTAAGTATTTATTCTGTTGTCACACCTTGTTATTTGTAAACCGGCATGATGCGACTCCCATCGCGAATGACGGTATATAAAAAATTTAAATAAATAAATAAACAAGCAAAAAGGCTACGACCCTAAAAACACGAGCAGGAAAAAAAGCATCTTCCCTTACAACGAGGAGGGAAGATCTATCGCAATGCAAAAAAAAAAAGAGAGAAAGATCATGGAATAATGTACAACCCGGTGCCACACTCCGGGAGGCCGAACCGCTGAAAGAAATATTCCCTGCTCCCCAATACTATATCTTTTCAATAACCGCCTAACCTGAAGCAACAGGCAAGCAAGGAACTCGTTTCAAAGAGAAGCCCAAAAAGAAAATAAAAAGTCAAAAACCCCCCTGCAATAAAGCACGCTAGCACTTTACCCAGGATCCTCTGATGTAGCGCCCATTACTCAATGTCGAAGGATGCGAAAGAGCCGAAGTTAGAGAGAAAAATAAACCTACACAGACAGAGAAAAAAAAGATGACAAGCAAGGCACCCTCTCCGCGGGGAAACATCCCTACAAGAGAAATTCAGAACTATCCAAGACGCTTCCAAACAAAGGGGTCAATATTCAAAGGTTTTGTGTGGTTAACAAAACCAGGATTTGAATATTTCCCCCTCTGCCGACTGCACAAAATGTATCTGGATAGAAAGGGGCATCAGTGGAGGTGCTCCGAGGGAGGGGCAGGTTAAATTTAGCCGATGAGCGCTTACCGCGCGGTCTCCGGTTAAAGTTACGCGCATAAGTCCGGTCAGTAAGACAGCAATCCTGAAGTTAGCTGGTTAACTTTACCTAGGTACGTTCCACTGCATATCCAGTAAAGGTAGCCAAGGAAAATGTAAACAGAGTATTACAGAAGCTAAGTCCTTGTAATTAATAAAGAAAGTTCCCGCTCACCGCGAGCTGAATGTCCAGCTCAAAACCCCTCCCTAACAATCACTCAACACAAATGGAATACACAACCAAACCCCTCAACAAACTAAAACAACCAATAAACAAAAACTACTCAAATATCCAGCTCTCAAACTACTTACTACTCTCATTCATACTTGTCAATGCCCATTCAATAATAAAAAAAAATTCCTCTATTCAATGACTTACTCATTGACTCCAAATCAGATTTCATCGCAATAACTGAAACCTGGCTCAAAAAGACAGATTCCATACTAATTAACCAACTATCCTACCAAGATTACACCTCCTCAATTCCCAGAAAAAAACAAAAAAAGGAGGTGGTTTAATGCTCATCTCAAAAAACCTTCAACTAAAATTTCGTCCACCAAACATATCTCCATCATTTGAAATTGCGTTATTCGATTCGCCTAAACTACAGATCTGCCTTGCTTACTATCCTCCGGGAACCCTCGAGAAAAACTGCTCCCCACTAATTGAATATATCATGAACAATATTTCCCTCAACCAACCCATCATAATCCTTGGTGACTTCAACATTCACTTCAACTCACCCTCGCAATCAAAAGCCTGCCAAACTATCACCGATGCCCTTTCAACTCTAAATCTAAACCAAATAATCCAATCCCCAACTCATAAAGCTGGCCACACTATCGACCTCATCTTTATCAACACTGATATCTGGCACTCAAACTCTATTCAAACCACAGAAATACCCTGGTCTGACCACCACCTTATCCAAGTGAAATTACACGTCAATTTCAACCTTAAACCACCTAAAACCACTCCAAACAAGATCTCCTAACGTCCACCATTCAACACTGAACTTCTTCAAAAAGCTCTTCAAGTAGAACTAAGCAACATAAATCTAGCAAATTCTGAGACTGCAACTTCATCATGGATAAATATTACAAAAAAAGTAGCAGACTCCATTTAGCCCATTATTACAAAGACTAAACAACAATCCAAACACAACAACCAATGGTATAACGAAAACATCAGAACTGCCAAACGTTTACTCAGGAAAAAAGAAAGAGAGTGGAGAAAAAACAAAAATACAACCACACTAAACAATTATCGGAACAACTTAGCCGAATACAAAAATATCATCAACAATGCGAAAAAAGAATTCTTCTCCAGCAAAATCTCCAAATTTCATCATAACCCCAGAATGTTGTTCACAATAGTTCAGAAACTTACTAAAACCACCCAAGAGCCCACATGTACCAAACATGGAAGCGATGACTTTGCTGATTTCTTCAACAATAAAATATATCATCTAATCCAATCCAACATAACCGACAACAACCAGAACACCAAACTTAACATCAAGTTAACATCATCATGGTCAAACTTTGATACCACATCCATACTTGAAATTCAATCTATCATAAATAAAATGAACCCCACCAGCCATCCAATAGACAACATCTCAATAACAACCCTCAAAACAATCGAACCCACCATATCAAAAACCATCACCAAAATTGTCAATTTATCTCTGACCGAAGGTAATTACCCCAAATGCCTCAAATCTGCTGTCATCAAACCAATCCTAAAAAAGAACAACCTAGATCCTGAAATCCTTACCAACTACTGACCCATATCAAACCTCTCGTTCATAGCCAAAACCATTGAAAAAGTCACACACACTCAACTTGACGACTATCTTGAGACAAACAGCATCCTACCTCCATCCCAATATGGATTTAGAAAAAACCTAAACACAGAATCTCTCCTTATCTCCCTAAATGACACTATTTTAAGAGGCTTTGACAAAGGTGAAAAATACTTCCTCATACTCCTTGACCTCTCAGTCGCCTTTGACACAGTAAACCACAATATACTGTTGGAGCGACTAACACAAATTGGTTTAACTGGCACCACCTTACAATGGTTCTCTTCCTATCTATCTGATCGAACATACCAAGTATTAATCAACAACAACCCATCAAAAATGATCAACCTCAACACTGGAGTCCCTCAAGGATCAGCTTTATCCGCCACCCTTTTCAACATATACCTTCTCCCCATCTGCCAACTACTAAAAGAATGCAGAATCACACACTTCCTATACGCTGATGACATTCAGCTTCTAATTCCCATACAAAATTTGATTGAAGACACCTACAAGAAAACCTCAGATCTACGTATTTCAATCAAACATCTCCTAAACTCTCTGAAACTCATAATCAATTTTGACAAAACTGAAATAATACTCATGGACAAAAAACATAATCCAGCTCCACCACCCCTGACAATTCCAGACAAACATATGATATCTATAATCCCTACCACCCACACCAGGAACCTCAGAATTATCATTGATAAAGATCTTTCTTTTAAGAACCACATATCAAATAAAACCAAAGAAGGATACCACAGACTCCTAACCCTAAGACATCTGAAACTATTTCTCAACCCTGACGATTTCAGAATTGTCCTACAACTACTTATTTTCTCCACCTTCGACTATTGCAACTCCTTACTAATTGGAATACCCTTCTCAACCCTCAAACCACTCCAAATACTGCAGAACTCAGCTGCCAGAGTCTTAACAGGAACAAAAAGAAGTGACCACATAACGCCCATATTGACCTCACTTCACTGGCTCCAATTACAGCACGTATTGCTTATAAATCAATGACCATCATTCACAAAATTCTAAACAATGATCATCAAGGTCTAAACACCCTAAACATAACTCCTCAAAACCCTCCAAGAAACTTACGCTCTAATAACTCAGGTTACTTAAACATCCCCACCATCAAAGATGCGCATCTGGCAACAACAAGAGAGAGAGAGCCTTCTCCATCGCCTCCCCTAAACTTTGGAACACCCTACCTGAAGATCTGAGAACCCAACACAACTTAAAAACATTCAAAAAAGACCTAAAAACACTAATGTTTTGCAAATTCTACACTGACCTTCATTCATCTGATCATACCAACTCTCAAATGAACTCTCAGCTATAATCCTCTTAATACTTTCTCTCCAACCTAATCCTACATACCCTCCTCATCCAACCTAATAATGCGTACTGGACTTGATATGTTTATTTCTGTAAATGTTCACATTGTTATACTGTTGCAAAACTGCTAAGAAAAATGTTCATTTTTAAACCGCTATGATGGCTCTACCGAATGACGGTATATAAAACTCAGCAAATAAATAAATACATAAACGATATAATAGAGGCTGGCTGGCTGACTCCCAGACACAAGGTGACAGAGACCCAAACAGAATTATCACCCTGCTAACGTGTCAACCCCCTTCACACCATCTTTGCCATGTAATCCGTGATTTACTTGAACATTCAAACACCGTCCTCTGCCTTTACCTGCTCACTTTGTTTTGACGTGATGAAGGGAGTGCCTAGCTCCTGAAAGTCAAGTCAAGAAAGCGTTGCGAGGGTGGATGGGTGCTCGAGAGCATGGGCCCCTGTGCCGTGATGCAACCTGCACAACCCTGGGGCTGGCCGTGGTCCACATCGCTGGTGGGCGAGCACAGCCGGGCATGGGCTGGCCGAAACAGGAAACTCTCTTGACTTGGCATAGGAAAACTTGGAACCAGGAACACTCTGACATCCAACACGCACCATTTATTTATTTATTTATTATTTAAAGGCTTTTATATACCGAAGATCATGAACTAGTACATATCGCTTTGGTTTACAGATAACCAGAATTGGAATTACAATAAACATGGTATACATTGAATATGGAATACGTGGAATACCTTGAACATAGTACATAATGAGGATTGAAGAGAGCCCATATGTCATGCAATGCAATGTTGGCCTCTGGGGTAGCCCTCCAGCCACTCAAAAGCCCTTTCGGACTGCCGCTTGGAAGAGATTGGTGCATGAGAACAGATGGAGCCAGAGGACTCTAGACATGACAGGATGAAGGCTTGGACATGACACTGAAGACTTGGATAAGATTAAGATCAGGACTTGGAACAAGACGAAGGCTCTGAGAGAGTCCGGCACAGCTGAGTGCCCTACACAACCCCGGGGTTTGTCGCAGACCACGCCAATAGTAGAAAAGGCACTGGATTCAAAGACTTGAAATAAGATGGAAACTGGAACAAAAACACCAAAGACCACGGATAGGACTCAGGAACTCAGATTCAGAAACGTGGAAGACTCCAAAGGTTAGAACCAGCGGAAGACTCGGGCAGGACACTGACTTGGAACAAGAACCAAAGACCAGGAAACAGGCTTGGAAGCAGGATCTCGACAAGAGACCAGGAACTTCACAGGAACAAAGACATGAAGGACCTCCAACAATGAAGACAGGAAACAGAAGACCTTGCAAAGGCAATAAGAAAGGGATGCAGGAAGGACGTCATCAGAAGGGGCCATGGGCTTTTCCTGCAGTGGTCCCTTTAAATTGAGAGCTGAGGCACATGCGTGCCACGTCTGAGAATGCCGGTGGCGTTTCAGGCCACACAAGCAGCAGGAACGGCAACCAGGTTGGCCTTGGGTGGAGTGGCGGGGCGGGGCCTCACTCCCAGGAGACACAATTGTGCAGATACTTTAAATGGTTGCCCAGTTGTGGCCTGAATATTATTTTGAGCATTTGTCACCATAGAGCAAACCCAGCACAATAAATGCCTCTCCCCCACACCCTCTCGGACAGTATGGAGTGGAATTGCTAATGTGGCACCCCCTTGGGTCAGCCACCAGATGGCCCTAGGTCCTTGCTTAGAGACTGCATCCCTGTGAGCCTCTCATCCTTTTCAGCCCCTCCCAACCTGGAGGGCTGAGATTGATTGCCTCCGCCTGTTTAGTGCAGCAGGTTTAGCGTTCTGGGTGGTCATCTGAGTTTGCCTCTGAGCAGTGGGGACATAGTTTTTTTTTTTAATACTCCCTGGTGAGGCCTCCCAGCCTCCTGATGAACTTTAGTTTTGAAGAGGTTCCTCACCGTACATTCCCTGCCAGAGGATCCCCCCACATTATTTGCAATAAGATAGATTTTTGCTGAAGCCCTTTTGGGATTCTCCTTCAAAGGGCTGAAGACCCTGTGAGCTCCCCTCTACTCCCTAGGTGGGCAAAAGACGAGTGACAGTGACCGAGCTTTCTGAGGGCCAAGATGTATCCTGGTTTTTTTTTTCAGAAGAAATGGCTGCTTACACCTTGCACCCTTTGACACAAAGGACAAGGGCTGAATACCTGTGAACCCTAATCCACTCCCTGCATGTGGCACGACCAGTGTCAGCAAAGCAACAGTCACCAAGGGATTTCTGTGGCAAGCAAGCATTCGGATATTGTTTTTTTGGGGGAAATATTTGACCCACCCCTCCCTATAAGGGTTCCAGGGCTGGGATAGCCTGGTTCCCTATTCCTAAGACTTTTCTTGCATGAGAAGTCACAGACACCAAGATTAAGGGAGAAGGATCAAGATCTTGGAGACCTCGTCTAGGATCTCCACCCCACGGGACCAGGTCAGGCCCCATGAACTGGGACTCTGGTAGGAATTTTACGTGTTTGTGGGGTCCATTCCAATAGGATTCCCATCCGGCCCACCGGGAGAGCTTTGTGCACTTAAAAATCACCATGGGAAGCTTTACCCAGATACCCAAGACAAAGGACACCCACCCAGAAGAGAGAAACACCTTTGTACATCAGTCAGCTTTAATGTCAACTTTTACAGAAAAAGATGGACTTTAATATTATATTTAAGGAAGCAGCAAACATTTAATTTACCACCCAGAGCCTCCTTGTCCTGCCTGGTTTGTCCCAGGATCTAGCAGCAGATCCAGAAAGGATCGCACCACTGCCTGTGCTCCCCCACTTGGGAGAGAGAGAGAGAGAGAGTGAAGGGATGGGAGAAGCGCTAGCCGGAGCAGCCCTGAAGGAATACATTAGCTTGTGTGCCCTCCCCAAACAAAGGTTACATTAATATCCGCAAGTCCTATGCAAAAGTTTAAACATTAATGCTCTGTTTTTGTTACAGACAGAGATCTTTTGACGTGAGCACCAGCTATCACAGCAGTCATCAATATGAAGTGATAAACACACATCCACATTCCAGTCATTGATTAATTTAACATTTCTTTCAGTAGCTTTTGTGCTTAATAGCAATAAAGCAGTGATATAGCTTTCTTTTTCTCAGTATATTTAATTCCCCCTTGGTTTCCTTACCAGATGGAGTGAACCAAACATTCTGGGGAGGTGCAGAGACATTGGCAAGTAGACTTTGGGATTGGACACCCCTGTGTGGGAGAAGGAGATGGTGTGTGCTTGCCACCATCTTAGTGTGTGGATTCTTCTTTAATTTTCCTGAGTTAACCTTGAATACTGTGTACAATTCTGGTCGCCACATCTCAAAAAAGATAATTGCGATGGAGAAGGTACAGAGAAGGGCAACCAAAATGATAAGGGGATGGAACAACTTCCCTATGAGGAAAGACTAAAGAGGTTAGGGCTGTTCAGCTTGGAGAAGAGACAGCTGAGGGGGGATATGATAGAGGTGTTTAAGATCATGAGAGGTCTTGAACGAGTAGATGTGAATCAGTTATTTACACTTAGTTTACTTAGGGAATAGCCACTGCTATTAATTGCATCAGTAGCTTGGGACCTTCTTGGTTTTTGGGTACTTGCCAGGTTCTTATGGCCTGGTTTGGCCTCTGTTGGAAACAGGATGCTGGGCTTGATGGACCCTTGGTCTGACCCAGCATAGCAGTTTCTTATGTTCTTAACCCTGCTGTGGGGCAGCCCTGTTTGTGCAATCCCACTTTTTTTGTGCTTTTGGGAAAAGAAGTCCGAGTGTCTTGTTCGCAGAAACCTGGGTAATGAAGTGGAAAAAGAATGGGCCGTGTTCAGTCACTGTCTGGATAGCAGATAAACGTATCCGGCTAACTTTGGAGGTGTATTCAATATTGTAGCCGCATCACTGAATACAGCTCTCTATCTTGAAGTTATCCAGCTAACCCTAGGATAGCTCTTTGGCCTGACTAAACTTAGCCAGATAATGTATCCTGCTAACATAATTCCTCCCTGAAATGCCCCCAAGTTATCCAGCCGGACAACCTGTGAGCTATCCACCTAAATGTCTCTGAATGTGGACCTCAGAGTGTCTTAACTCTATTTTTTTGGGTCTAGGGTTATGGAGACCGTTCAGTTACTGGAGAAGGAAGCTCTTCCAGCCTTCCTCGTTCTCATTCTCTTACCCTTGTTGAGTAAGATTTCTCTGTCTGTGCATTATCGACCGAGAACCCTAGGGCCCAGGCACTCAGAACCTTCGTATTTAGAGGAAGAAGAATCTTCCTGAGGAGAATTTGGAGGAGGAATTAAGACGATATCATTCAAAAGGTTTTTTTCTACTGAGCCAGGTAAGTTGCATGAGAGTAAATCCCATGCTACTGATGCAATTAATAGCAGAGTGGAACTGCCAGAAGGAGAGCTATGCGAATAAAAATTGCGACCAATGTGACACAATGGGAAGACTCTGCAATAAATTGACGGACAGAAGACAATGTGTGATGGTAAATGGAACTTTCTCTGAAGAGAGAGCGGTTTTAAGTGGTGTACCGCAAGGATCTGTGTTGGGACCGGTCCTGTTCAATATCTTTGTGAGCGACATTGCGGACAGGATAGAAGGTAAGGTTTGTCTTTTTGCGGATGACACTAAAATCTGCAACAGAGTGGACACGCCGGAAGGAGTGGAGAAAATGAGACGGGATTTAAGGAAGCTGGAAGAGTGGTCGAAGATATGGCAGCTGAGATTCAATGCCAAGAAGTGCAAAATCATGCATATGGGGAGTGGAAATCCGAATGAACTGTATTCGATGGGGGGGGGGGGGGGGGGGGAAGGCTGATGTGCACGGAACAGGAGAGAGACCTTGGGGTGATATTGTCTAATAATATGAAGTCTGCGAAACAATGCGACAAGGCGATAGCAAAAGCCAGAAGAATTCTGGGCTGCTTAGAGCGAGGAATATCGAGTAAGAAAAGGGAAGTGATTATCCCCTTGTACAGGTCCTTGGTGAGGCCTCACCTGGAGTACTGTGTTCAGTTCTGGAGACCGTATCTACAAAAAGACAAAGACAAGATGGAAGCGGTACAGAGAAGGGCGACCAGGAAGGTGGAGGGTCTTCATTGGATGAAGAGATTGAAGAATCTAAATATGTACTCCCTGGAGGAAAGGAGGAGCAGGGGTGATATGATTCAGACTTTCAGAAACTTGAAAAACTTTAATGATCCAAAGACAACGACAAACCTTTTCCGTCAGAAAAAAATCAGCAGAACCAGAGGTCACGAGCTGAGGCTCCAGGGAGGAAGACTAAGAACCAATGTCAGGAAGTATTTCTTCACGGAAAGGGTGGTGGATGCCTGGAATGCCCTTCCGGAGGAAGTGGTGAAGTCTAAAACCGTGAAGGACTTCAAAGGGTTGTGGGATAAACACTGTGGATCCATCAAGTCTAGAGGGCGTGAATAAAGAGGAGGCAGCAAAACACTGCACGGAGCGGCAGTAGCCACAGAGGCATTCACAGAGCGGGATGCCAGTGGCCAGTGGTTGGTGTTTCACCTTCACGGAGCGGAAGGATGGAGGGCTGCTATCTCCAAATTAAAAAAAACCAGGGGTGGGTAAGAGTATGGGGCAGGGGGTGGCCTGCTTGTTACAGCAGTTGCTACCCCTAATTGAGCTGGATGTCACTTGGATGCAGATACGGCGCTACTCTCTAAATTGGTGGTGGGGTGGAGGGGAATTAGGGCTGGAGGGTACTGGAAGCCAATAGTAACAGGTGGGACAGAGAAAAAGGGGAAAAAAATGGATAAAGTGCGTAGCTTGCTGGGCAGACTAGATGGGCTGTTTGGTCTTCTTCTGCCGTCATTTCTATGTTTCTATGTTAAATTTGAGATATTGGGAGAAGACTTACAATTTCTTCAATCAGATTAATGGGAAAGGTGAAGGAGCTAAATTATAAAGGAACTGACAATTACAAATTCTGAAGATTATCACTGGAAAAATAAGATCACAAATTTATTTCAGCCTATAAATGAATTGGATTTAACATCAAAGAGCCCCCTCAGCCATCTCTTCCCCAAGCTGAACAGCCCTAACCTCTTCAGCCTTTCCTCATAGGGGAGCTGTTCCATCCCCTTTATCATTTTGGTTGCCCTTCTCTGTACCTTCTCCATCACAATTATATCTTTTTTGAGATGCGGCGACCAGAATTGTACACAGTATTCAAGGTGCGGTCTCACCATGGAGCGATACCGAGGCATTATGACATTTTCCGTTTTATTCACCATTCCCTTCCTAATAATTCCTATCATTCTGTTTGCTTTTTTGACTGCTGCAGCACACTGAGCCGATGATTTTAAAGTATTATCCACTATGATGCCTAGGTCTTTTTCCTGGGTGGTAGCTCCTAATATGGAACCTAACATCGTGTAACTACAGCAAGGGTTATTTTTCCCCATGTGTATCACCTTGCACTTGTCCACATTAAATTTCATCTGCCATTTGGATGCCCAATCTTCCAGTCTTGCGAGGTCCTCCTGTAATGTATCACAATCTGCTTGTGATTTAAGTACTCTGAATAATTTTGTATCATCCGCAAATTTGATTACCTCACTCGTCATATTCCTTTCCAAATCATTTATATATATATTGAAAAGTAAGGGTCCCAATACAGATCCCTGAGGCACTCCACTGTTTACCCTTTTCCACTGAGAAAATTGACCATTTAATCCTACTCTCTGTTTCCTGTCTTTTAACCAGTTTGTAATCCATGAAAGGACTTTTCCTCCTATCCCATATGTTATCAAGTAACACATTTAAAATGAATCGGAGAAAATTCTTTTCACTCAATGCACAATTAAGCTCTGGAATTTGTTGCCAGAGGATGTGGTTAAGGCAGTTAGTGCAGCTGGGTTTAAAAAAGGTTTGGCTGGTTTGGCTAAGTTCTTGGAGGACAAGTCCATAAACTATTAATCAATAGTGAATAGCCACTGCTAATACCAGGTATTCCCTGTTCAAGCCTTTCAGCTGGTTAAATCGGCTTTCATTGCTACCTGCAGACATTCGTTAGGTAAGGAGGGTCACCCAGGCCAGTGCTCCCCAACTTCCTTTAGCAGGTTAAGTGCAACCACATAAAAAGCAGGCCTAGAAGTGTGGTCGGATTCAGTCAGATATTCAGCCGCACTTTTATGCAGAAAATCAACCCCTCAGCTTTTTCCCCATGAGACAGAATGGAAGAAGCCGCCTTAGTAAATCGGTCCTTAATGTTCAGTTACCGAATGGAAAGTTATTTTTTTTTTTTTTTTGCAGTTTCCCCGCGTCTGAACATTTTCTCTCTGTTGGTGCACAAGGATGGTGGGTTACCCCCATGGCTGCAGATGATACATCTTTCTCCAGAGGCACGAGCTCCTGCATCAGATGAGCCTTCTCTTCCTAATTGATTGAATTGCGCTGCTTCTAGGGGGATATTTAGGAAGACGGCAGGCAGGCAGCCACCAGTCCCGCTGTGCATAATTACGGTGATTTCTGAGCCTGCTTGAAGAAGATGGGCCGGTTAAAGAGGCATAGGATCAGTTTACCTGTAAGGAGGCAGCAGCAGCTGGGAGGTGACATCTCCTTACACAGAGGTGCACGCATGCAAAGCACGCTGACAGTATGCACCTCACACACATCACAGAGGATCAGTTTACCTATATGGAGGTGACATCTCCTTACACAGAGGTGCACGCATGCAAAGCACGCTGACAGTATGCACCTCACACACATCACAGAGGATCAGTTTACCTATATGGAGGTGACATCTCCTTACACACAGGTGCACGCATGCAAAGCACGCTGACAGTATGCGCCTCACACACATCAGTGACATCTCCTTACACAGAGGTGCATGCATGCAAAGCACGCTGACAGTATGCACCTCACACACATCACAGAGGATCAGTTTACCTGTAAGGAGGCAGCAGCTGGGAGGTGACATCTCCTTACACAGAGGTGCACGCATGCAAAGCACGCTGACAGTATGCGCCTCACACACATCACAGAGGATCAGTTTACCTGTAAGGAGGCGACATCTCCTTACACAGAGGTGCATGCATGCAAAGCACGCTGACAGTATGAGCCTCACACACATCACAGAGGATCAGTTTACCTATAAGGAGGCAGCAGCTGGGAGGAGACATCTCCTTACACAGATGTGCACGCATGCAAAGCACGTTGACAGTATGTGCCTCACACACATCACAGAGGATCAGTTTACCTATAAGGAGGCAGCAGCTGGGAGGAGACATCTCCTTACACAGAGGTGCACGCATGCAAAGCACGCTGACAGTATGCGCCTCACACACATCACAGAGGATCAGTTTACCTGTAAGGAGGTGACATCTCCTTACACAGAGGTGCACGCATGCAAAGCACGCTGACAGTATGAGCCTCACACACATCACAGAGGATCAGTTTACCTGTAAGGAGGTGACATCTCCTTACACAGAGGTGCATGCATGCAAAGCACGCTGACAGTATGAGCCTCACACACCACAGAGGATCAGTTTACCTTTAAGGAGGTGACATCTCCTTACACAGAGGTGCATGCATGCAAAGCACGCTGACAGTATGCACCTCACACACATCACAGAGAATCAGTTTACCTGTAAGGAGGTGACATCTCCTTACACAGAGGTGCATGCATGCAAAGCACGCTGACAGTATGCGCCTCACACACATCACAGAGGATCAGTTTACCTGTAAGGAGGTGACATCTCCTTACACAGAGGTGCATGCATGCAAAGCACGCTGACAGTATGCACCTCACACACATCACAGAGGATCAGTTTACCTGTGAGGAGGCAGCAGCTGGGAGGTGACATCTCCTTACACAGAGGTGCATGCATGCAAAGCACACTGACAGTATGCGCCTCACACACATCACAGAGGATCAGTTTACCGGTAAGGAGGTGACATCTCCTTACACAGAGGTGCATGCATGCAAAGCACGCTGACAGTATGCGCCTCACATACATCACAGAGGATCAGTTTACCTGTAAGGAGGTGACATCTCCTTACACAGAGGTGCATGCATGCAAAGCACGCTGACAGTATGCGCCTCACACACATCAGTGACATCTCCTTACACAGAGGTGCATGCATGCAAAGCACGCTGACAGTATGCGCCTCACACACATCAGTGACATCTCCTTACACAGAGGTGCATGCATGCAAAGCACGCTGACAGTATGCGCCTCACACACATCACAGAGGATCAGTTTACCTGTAAGGAGGCAGCAGCAGCTAGGAGGTGACATCTCCTTACACAGAGGTGCATGCATGCAAAGCACGCTGACAGTATGCACCTCACACATATCACAGAGGATCAGTTTACCTGTAAGGAGGCAGCAGCAGCTGGGAGGTGACATCTCCTTACACAGAGGTGCACGCATGCAAAGCATGCTGACAGTATGCGCCTCACACACATCACAGAGGATCAGTTTACCTGTAAGGAGGCAGCAGCTGGGAGGTGACATCTCCTTACACAGAGGTGCATGCATGCAAAGCACGCTGACAGTATGCGTCTCACACACATCAGTGACATCTCCTTACACAGAGGTGCATGCATACAAAGCACGCTGACAGTATGCGCCTCACACACATCACAGAGGATCAGTTTACCTGTGAGGAGGCAGCAGCTGGGAGGTGACATCTCCTTACACAGAGGTGCACGCATGCAAAGCACGCTGACAGTATGCGCCTCACACACATCAGTGACATCTCCTTACACAGAGGTGCATGCATACAAAGCACGCTGACAGTATGCACCTCACACACATCACAGAGGATCAGTTTACCTGTGAGGAGGCAGCAGCTGGGAGGTGACATCTCCTTACACAGAGGTGCACGCGTGCAAAGCACGCTGACAGTATGCGCCTCACACACATCACAGAGGATCAGTTTACCTGTGAGGAGGCAGCAGCTGGGAGGTGACATCTCCTTACACAGAGGTGCACGCGTGCAAAGCACGCTGACAGTATGCGCCTCACACACATCACAGAGGATCAGTTTACCTGTGAGGAGGCAGCAGCTGGGAGGTGACATCTCCTTACACAGAGGTGCACGCGTGCAAAGCACGCTGACAGTATGCGCCTCACACACATCACAGAGGATCAGTTTACCTGTGAGGAGGCAGCAGCTGGGAGGTGACATCTCCTTACACAGAGGTGCACGCATGCAAAGCACGCTGACAGTATGCGCCTCACACACATCAGTGACATCTCCTTACACAGAGGTGCATGCATGCAAAGCACGCTGACAGTATGCGCCTCACACACATCACAGAGGATCAGTTTACCTTTAAGGAGGCAGCAGCTGCGAGGTGACATCTCCTTACACAGAGGTGCATGCATGCAAAGCACGCTGACAGTATGCACCTCACACACATCACAGAGGATCAGTTTACCTGTAAGGAGGCAGCGGCTGGGAGGTGACATCTCCTTACACAGAGGTGCACGCATGCAAAGCACGCTGACAGTATGCGCCTCACACACATCAGTGACATCTCCTTACACAGAGGTGCATGCATGCAAAGCACGCTGACAGTATGCGCCTCACACACATCACAGAGGATCAGTTTACCTTTAAGGAGGCAGCAGCTGGGAGGTGACATCTCCTTACACAGAGGTGCATGCATGCAAAGCACGCTGACAGTATGCGCCTCACACACATCACAGAGGATCAGTTTACCTGTAAGGAGGCAGCGGCTGGGAGGTGACATCTCCTTACACAGAGGTGCACGCATGCAAAGCACGCTGACAGTATGCGCCTCACACACATCACAGAGGATCAGTTTACCTGTAAGGAGGCAGCAGCTGGGAGGTGACATCTCCTTACACAGAGGTGCACGCATGCAAAGCACGCTGACAGTATGCGCCTCACACACATCACAGAGGATCAGTTTACCTGTAAGGAGGCAGCAGCTGGGAGGTGACATCTCCTTACACAGAGGTGCACGCATGCAAAGCACGCTGACAGTATGCACCTCACACACATCACAGAGGATCAGTTTACTTATATGGAGGTGACATCTCCTTACACAGAGGTGCATGCATGCAAAGCACGCTGACAGTATGCGCCTCACACACATCACAGAGGATCAGTTTACCTGTAAGGAGGCAGCAGCTGGGAGGTGACATCTCCTTACACAGAGGTGCACGCATGCAAAGCACGCTGACAGTATGCGCCTCACACACATCACAGAGGATCAGTTTACCTGTATGGAGGTGACATCTCCTTACACAGAGGTGCATGCATGCAAAGCACGCTGACAGTATGCGCCTCACACACATCACAGAGGATCAGTTTACCTGTGAGGAGGCAGCAGCTGGGAGGTGACATCTCCTTACACAGAGGTGCACGCATGCAAAGCACGCTGACAGTATGCGCCTCACACACATCACAAAGGATCAATTTCCCTGTACGTACCAGGATCAGTCCAGGACACCTGGGTTGTGACTCCGCACCAGTAGATGGAGACAGACTAAAACTTGTGGGCGGAGCCATATATAAGCCCCTGTGCCAGTCACAGCCCCTCAGTCTTACTCTGTCTCCAGTAGGTGGTGCAGGTCCAGTCACAGCCCTGCCTGACCTGATTCTGGTATTCCGTCGGGGTCGGTTCTTTGTCTTGGTTTTAGGCCAGTTTGGGCTATAGTTGTTTTTATTTGGGAATTGTTGAATTTTGACTTTTTGCATTTTAAATTGTCACTGACGTCCCGTCCGCCCTGCCTCCCAGGGGGGTTGTGAGGTCCTGAGGGGACTACCCCCCTTGGTTGAGGCCGCTGCTAGGGTCGAGGACCCGGCTTTACCAGTAGCAGCGTCAGGGGTGACACCGGGGAGCCCGGTTCACTCACCCCTGCTGGATTAGGGCTCCAGGACTGTGGTCAGTGACAGGGTTTTGTAAAAAAAAAAAAAAAAAATGAAGGCAATCAGTTGTTGCTTGTTTTCCGGCTCTTCGTTCCTTCGCGTCGCCGCTCCGGGGGGGGCGCCGCTGGCAGGGGGGAGGTCGGTTCGTTATTTGTGAATCGCGTTGCTCGCTGTTTCCCCGCGGTTGCGTCGGCATGTCTCGTGGCTCGTCCTGTCGGGCCTGCGGCTCGGGTCGTTGGCTCCCCGGGGCTTCTCAGGTCCTGTAGGGACCATCCCCGCTGGTGGAGCACTGGCTGGGCTAGGGGTCGAGCCCGGCTCACTCACCCCGGCCGAAACGCTGGACCGCTGCGAGGGACAGTTCCCGGTAATTTAATTTAAAAAAAAAAAAAAAAAAAGGGGAAGATAGCCGGAGCGGTTTTCGTTTTGGCGCAAGCGCCAGGGTTTCTTTTTCCTCTCGCGCGGTTGATTCGGCGTTTTTGTTTCTCTCTCCCCCCCCCCCCTCCTCCCCTTCTCCCGCCGCATAGGTCGGCCTGATCGACTTGCGGCTCCAGCGCCGCGCGCCTCCCTCGCCCTCAGCTGTCCTCGGGCTGCGACACGGGAGGGGGGGGGCACGGGATCGGCGACCTGGCTTCGGGGGGGGGGTGCTGGTTCAGCGGCAGCCTCTCGCTGTTGTGAGGGGACCGTCCGGCGGTCTTTCCCAAGCCGTTGCCGTCTGCTGCGGGACAAGAAAGTAAAAAATAAATAAATAAATAATTTCTGCGCCGCCCGCTCGCGCGCCATTCGCGGGAAAGTCGGCCATTTTGGTGCCGGCGCCAAGCGCGACACCGAGCGCAGCAGGCTCCGGGGATTCCCCTCATCCCCCCCCCCCAACGTCCGGCTCCGCCGTCGGTTCACCGTCGGGGGCAGTGGGGGGACGGCTGGGGGAGAAACGACGAAACCTGAAGGATCTGTGCCCGGGGTTTTTCTTTTGGCCAGGCATGGGGCCTGCAAGGCCCGCACAGCCCACAGGCGCCCGGATGGCTAGGCGGGGGGGCCTGCGAGGCCGATCCCGCTGCTCTAGACACGTCCTCGGCCGCGGACCGCAGTGGGGCGATTCCTAGCCAAACGTCCGTTCCGGGCCGTACCGCCTAGAGTGGGCACGGACCCTGCCTCTGAGTCTTCGGATCCGGACATTTCCAAGGGGCCCCCCCCCCCCCTCCTCCGAGGGGGGTTGAGGGAGAGGTCTACGTCTGAATCGTCAGGTCCGGAGATTTCCAAGGCGCCCTTCCCGCCTCCGAGGGGGGCTGTGGGACATGGCGTGCCACTGCAGGGGGCGGCGAGGCAGTAACAGGCTTCGGAAGGGGATGGCTCGAGATTGAAGGAGCTGGCCCCTGATTCCCGCCAGCCTGGAGGAGTTGGGAATCGCCCCGCCGCCTGAGGGCTCTCGGCTGGGCTCCATTCCTCTTCGCCTCTCTGTGACAGCTCTGCTCTATTAAGTGTGGGATTCTCCGGCTTTGAGCCTGAAGGTCGCGAAGACTATGGGTACGCTCTCTCACTTGCTGGAGGACGACTGATTTCCCTGGGGGACAACAGGGTTTTCAGGCTGCCCGAGGGCAGATCCAGGACGCGGTCTTCGTTTTCGGCCAAGTCCCGCTGTTGTGGTTCCAGGAAGTCGCGCCCTCATAGGTCGTCCGGTCAGTCGTATTGGTCTTCCTCCTGCGGCAGCAGTCTTTTCGGGGGAAGCGAGGGAGCCCCGGCGTCGCCGGGACCAAAGCTTCGCCATGAAAGGTGGTCGGCCTCTCTCTCGCCGCAGCCCCAGCGCGCCGTCCCCACAGCCAGGGCGCGGTTGCTGTCAGTTTTCAGAGATGGGCCGGCGTACCGTCAGACCAGTGGGTCCTCCATGTGCACAGACGCGGCTACCTCATCCGTCCCGGTCAACCTCGGCGGGGACCGTTTCTCCGTTTCCGTCATCGTCCCAAAGACAGCTGGCACGTCCAGATCTCTTCTGGATCTCAAAGGGGTAAACCGATGCCTTCGCGTTCCTCACTGGAGGCGGTTCGGTCGGTCATTGCCGTGGTCCGGCCCGGCGGTTTTCTGGCCTCCCTAGAGATCTCAGATGAGTATCTTCACATAGGCATTCCGCCGTCGTTCCAGCGCTTCCTCAGGTTCGGCGTTCTAGGACGGCATTCCCAGTTTCGTGCGCTCCCGGTTGGTCTTGCGACGGGCCCCGTACATTCACGAAGGTGATGGTCGTGGGGGCGGCATCCTTACCTGGACGATTGGTTGATTTGGGCGACGTCCGAGGATCAGTGTCGGTTGACTGTGGCCAGGGTCCTACAACTGTTGGCAGTCCCTAGGAGGGGTGGTCACCTTCAACAAGAGTCATCGGACACCCACGCTGACCTTGGAATATCTGGGAGCCGTTTTCGCCACGAAGCAGGGCACGGTTCCTGTCACACGAACGGAGATGCTAACGGCGAGCTCAACTAAGGCGCTTATTGTCTCTCCGCTGGCTGCGGGTCTGCGACTACCTTAAGGTCCTGGGTTCTATGGCTTCAACACTAGCGCTGGTTCCCCGGGAGTTCGCGCATCTGCGACCCGTACAGTCGTCCTTCCTATCCCGCTGGATGCCGGTGTCGGAGGAGTTCCACTTCCTGCTTCCACTAGCAGGACACGCAAGCCCCAGCATGCGCTGGTAGCCGGATTCCAGTCGCCTGTTCTTCGGATGTGTCTCTTCTGGTGACCAACTTGGACGGTGGTAACCGCGGCTGCCAGTCTCTCCGGTTGGGGAGCGGTCTGTCTAGGAAGCTCAGTCCAAGGCCTCTGCTCGGGGTCGCCAGCCCAGTGGTCTATCCACAGACTAGAGACCGGAGCGGTCCGTCTGGCTCTGCAAGCCTTCCTACCGTTAGTGCGGGGTAAGGCGGTCCGAGTTTTGTCAGGCAACGTGACCACCGTGGCCTACATCAACTGCCGGGGCGGGACAAGGAACCCACAGGTGGCGGAGGAGGCTCAGCGCTTGCTGACCTGGTCAGAGCTACTTCTCTCCAACGTTACAGCCTCTCGATTTGCACGAGTCGACACCGCTCAGGCGGTTTTTTTCTCAGCAGTCATCGCCTGGGTCCCGGAGAGTGGGAGCTGGCGGACGAAGTGTTTACATGGATCTGATGTCCACGGGGCACAACGCGAAGGCTCCGCGTTTTCAGTCGCCGTCCAGAACGGGAGGCAGAAGGCGTCGCTGCGTTGGTACTCCCCTGGCCGACGGCTGTTCTGCTGTCCGTCTTTTTTCCCGTGGCCGATGTTCGGCGAGATTCTGCGGCGCATGGAGTTGCACCCGGCCAACGTGATCCGGCTGCATCGACCGTGGTGCGCAGACCTCGTCCAGATCGCGGTAATGATACCCTGTCGGCTCCAGGGAAGGGCGGGTCTGCTCCATCAGGGCCCCGTCTGTTTGGCGGATGCGGTTCACTTCCGCCTCGCGGCATGGTTTTTTTGCAATGAGGCAGCTGCAGGGAAAAGGTTACTCAGATGCCGTGGTAACCACGTTGCTACGATCCAGGCGGCAGTCGACGGTCCCTGGCTTCTGTCCGTGTCTGGGTGTTTTTTGAGGAATGGTGCGTCCCGCGTGGGGTGTTCCCCACGGCGGCTTCCGTCTTCGACATTCTGGCGTTCCTACAGGCAGGTCTGGCCAAGGGTCTGGCGTGCAGTTCTATGGCTCCAAGTAGTGGCGCTTGGTTGTTTGTGAGGTGCGGTCCAAGTAGTGGCGCTTGGTTGTTTGTGAGGTGCGGTCCGTGGATCACCCCTGGCTCTTCACCCGGATATATCCTGTTTCCTTCGGGGAGCTAAGCACCTTCGTCCTCCAGTGCGTCTATCCTGTCCGGTTTGGAACCTCAATTGGGGCTCTCCGCTTTAGGCGTGGCGCTGTTTTGAGCCCTTGAAACGCGCAGCGACTAAAGATCTCGCGTTCAGGACGGTGTTCTTGGTGGCGATTGCCTCGGCATGGCGGGTTTTCGGAGTTACGGGCCTTGTCCCGTAGGGCTCCCTTTTTTGCATATTTCCGATTCCGGAATTTTCCTTGCGGACGGTTCCTTCTTTTCGGCCAAACGTGGTGTCGTTTTTCCATGTAATTCAGTTGGTAGAGCTGCCCGCTTTCGCGGTCAGGGAGTCCTCTGCTTCTACGGCGAGGGGTTTCCGGAAGCTTGCCGTGCGGAGTTCCCTCCTTCGTTTTCTGGAGGTCTCTAATCCGTTTCCGGTCACACATCATCTGTTTGTTTGGTTCTCTGGTCCCGAGAACGGGGCCGCAGTGTCCTGCACGACGATCGCCCGTTGGCTCAAGGAGGCCATTGGTCCGGCGTGCTTGGTGCGGGGGAAAACCACTTCTCGTAGGTCTTCGGGCTCACTCCACTCGATCTCAAGCTGAATCTTGGGCGGAAGCTTGTCCGGTGTCGCCTGAAGGGATTGGCAGGGCGGCTCCCTAGAAGTCGTGGCATACCTTCTCGGGCTGCCTGGCGGTCGTTGCATGCCTTCTCAGGCCTTACCAGTTGGATGGCCGAGCTACCGATTCCGGGGGATTTGCGGATTGGGTACTCCGAGCGGGACTCTCTGCTTCCCACCCTCGGTGAGTTTGCTCTGGTACATCCCAGGTGTCCTGGACTGATCCTGGTACGTACAGGGAAAGGAAAATTAGTTTCTTACCTGATAATTTTCGTTCCTGTAGTACCAAGGATCAGTCCAGGATCCCGCCCGCAGTGCTACGCTAAAGTAACGGGGAGTCCGCTCATCGTTGTTTTCCGTAGGCTGACCTCTTGTTTCTTCGCTCTCCCGGTTGGGGAGTCTGGTCCCTGTGGGGGCGTTGGAATTCTTGCCGTTTGCATAACAAGTTTGTAGGGTTAGCTATGGTTGCCTTTTGGTATTTTCTACTTTGACATTACGTATGACTGAGGGGCTGTGACTGGCACAGGGGCATATATGGCTCCGCCCACAAGTTTTAGTCTGTCTCCATCTACTGGTGCGGAGTCACAACCCCAGGTGTCCTGGACTGATCCTTGGTACTACAGGAACGAAAATTATCAGGTAAGAAACTAATTTTCCTTTACCTGTAAGGAGGCAGCAGCTGGGAGGTGACATCTCCTTACACAGAGGTGCACGCATGCAAAGCACGCTGACAGTATGCGCCTCACACACATCACAGAGGATCAGTTTACCTGTAAGGAGGCAGCAGCTGGGAGGTGACATCTCCTTACACAGAGGTGCATGCATGCAAAGCACGCTGACAGTATGCGCCTCACACACATCACAGAGGATCAGTTTACCTGTATGGAGGTGACATCTCCTTACACAGAGGTGCATGCATGCAAAGCACGCTGACAGTATGCGCCTCACACACATCACAGAGGATCAGTTTACCTGTATGGAGGTGACATCTCCTTACACAGAGGTGCATGCATGCAAAGCACGCTGACAGTATGCGCCTCACACACATCACAGAGGATCAGTTTACCTGTGAGGAGGCAGCAGCTGGGAGGTGACATCTCCTTACACAGAGGTGCACGCATGCAAAGCACGCTGACAGTATGCGTCTCACACACATCAGTGACATCTCCTTACACAGAGGTGCATGCATGCAAAGCACATCACAGAGGATCAGTTTACCTGTAAGGAGGCAGCAGCTGGGAGGTGACATCTCCTTACACAGAGGTGCACGCATGCAAAGCACGCTGACAGTATGCGCCTCACACACATCAGTGACATCTCCTTACACAGAGGTGCATGCATGCAAAGCACGCTGACAGTATGCTCCTCACACACATCACAGAGGATCAGTTTACCTGTAAGGAGGCAGCAGCAGGGAGGAGACATCTCCTTACACAGAGGTGCACGTATGCAAAGCACGCTGACAGTATGCGCCTCACACACATCAGTGACATCTCCTTACACAGAGGTGCACGCATGCAAAGCACGCTGACAGTATGCGCCTCACACACATCACAGAGGATCAGTTTACTTGTAAGGAGGCAGCAGCTGGGAGGTGACATCTCCTTACACAGAGGTGCACGCATGCAAAGCACGCTGACAGTATGCTCCTCACACACATCACAGAGGATCAGTTTACCTGTAAGGAGGCAGCAGCTGGGAGGTGACATCTCCTTACACAGAGGTGCACGCATGCAAAGCATGCTGACAGTATGCGTCTCACACACATCACAGAGGATCAGTTTACCTGTAAGGAGGCAGCAGCTGGGAGGTGACATCTCCTTACACAGAGGTGCACGCATGCAAAGCACGCTGACAGTATGCGCCTCACACACATCAGTGACATCTCCTTACACAGAGGTGCATGCATGCAAAGCACGCTGACAGTATGCTCCTCACACACATCACAGAGGATCAGTTTACCTGTAAGGAGGCAGCAGCAGGGAGGAGACATCTCCTTACACAGAGGTGCACGTATGCAAAGCACGCTGACAGTATGCGCCTCACACACATCAGTGACATCCCCTCCACAGAGGTGCACGCATGCAAAGCACGCTGACAGTATGCGCCTCACACAATATTACACAGGCATTTCCGCACAGGCTGCCTCCCAGGGCTTTCCAGAATGGAGAGAGTAAAGAGGCCCAGGTCCAAGGTCCATTGGCTTTAGGAACTCTCAGATATTATCACAGAATTATCCATGTGCCCTGGAGAAGTACAAGTGTGCGACAGAGTGGCAAACTCGGAAAAGATTAACTGTCCATTCTTCAGAGGGAAGGCGACACTGTGGTGCCAGATTACCAGTTCCCTGAGAAAGCCCCCTTACCCTCTCCTGTAACCGGGTGCAGGCTGATGCTTCCCATGCAGACCTTCCTCTAACAGTGCGCAGCAGCCTCCACAACCCTGCCCTAAACATCCGGCCAATATAGTACAGTGAGCCCGGGTTTGGACGCGTGTTTTCCACGCGCTAGCTTTACCCCCTTATATGGTAAAGGGTAATAGTGCATCGAAAACGCGCGGCCAACCCCCCCGAAACTAATAGCGCCCGCAACATGCAAATGCATGCTGATGAGCCTATTAGTTATGCCCGCGCGATTCACAACGCAAAATGTGCAGCCAAGCCGCACATTTTACTTTCAGAAATTAACACCTGCCTAAAGGTAGGCGATAATTTCTCCGGGCACCGGGAAAGTGCACAGAAAAGCAGAAAAAACAGCTTTTCTGTGCACCCTCCAACTTAGTATCATAGCGATATTAAGTCAGAGGCCCCAAAAAGAAAAAACATTTTTAAATGTGCCCGCAGCCCACGGGTCGAAAAACGGACGCTCAATTCTGCCGGCATCCATTTTCCGAACCCGTGGCTGTCAGCAGGCTCGAGAACAGACATCGGAAAAATTGAGCGTCAGCTGTCAAACCCGCTGACAGCCGCCGCCTTCTTTTACCGCGGGCCCCTCATTTCAATTTTTTTTTTTACTAAATCGCACGCCTAGAAGAGTGGCCGGTGCACGCGTTGGGACAGTGGGCGCTCGCCCGCTCTCCCGTGCTTTTTTCTGTATCGGCCTGCGTGTGCATACGTAGCCCCTGCTCCGCTTCCTGTCATAAGCCGGCACAGGGTGCTGCTTGCCCACACACCTCCTGCTCTAACCAGGCACGGGGAAGTGATGCCCGTATAGCCCCTGCACTAACCGGACACTGCCATTTGTGCGTCCCTGCTCTAACATGGCTCAGGCAGCCGCTATCCCTGCATCCCCTGCTCTAATCGGGCACTGCCGCCTGCATCCCCTCTGTGCTAATCAGGTACAAGGAGCTACCTCTCCATGCATCCTCTGCTCAGACCTTGCACTGCAGTCTGCACGCCCCTGGTTATAACTGGGTGCAGGACACTACCAGCTGTGCATGCCATGCTCTAACCCCTGTCCTAACCAAGTGCCAGGCACTGCTGCCTGCACCTCCTGCTCTAACCATGCACTGCCGCCCATGAATCTCTGCTCTGATCAGGTACTGCCAGCCACCAGTTGTGCACCCCATGCTCTACATGGGTGTAGGTCACTACCATGTATGTTCTCCCCCTTGTATAAGTGGGTGCAGAGCCCTGCCACCTGCACCCCCTTCTGTGTACTAACCGGACACAGGATCCTGCTGCCTACACTTATTCTCCTACTCTAACTGGGCACAGAGCACTGCCGCCTGCCCCTCCTGCTTTAACCAGACACAGGCTGCTGCCGCCTGCACTCCCTGCTGTAATCAGGCACAGGCTGCTGCCGCCTGCACTCCCTGCTTTAACCAGACACAGGCTGCTGCCGCCTGCCCCTCCTGCTGTAACCAGACACAGGCTGCTGCTGCCTGCCCCTCCTGCTTTAACCAGACACAGGCTGCTGCCGCCTGCACTCCCTGCTTTAACCAGACACAGGCTGCTGCCGCCTGCCCCTCCTGCTTTAACCAGACACAGGCTGCTGCCGCCTGCACTCCCTGCTTTAACCAGACACAGGCTGCTGCCGCCTGCCCCTCCTGCTTTAACCAGACACAGGCTGCTGCTGCCTGCACTCCCTGCTTTAACCAGACACAGGCTGCTGCCGCCTGCACTCCCTGCTTTAACCAGACACAGGCTGCTGCCGCCTGCACCCCCTGCTTTAACTAGACACAGGCTGCTGCCGCCTGCACTCCCTGCTTTAACCAGACACAGGCTGCTGCCGCCTGCACCTCCTGCTTTAACCAGACACAGGCTGCTGCCGCCTGCACCCCAGGCTTTAACCAGACACAGGCTGCTGCCGCCTGCCCCTCTTGCTTTAACCAGACACAGGCTGCTGCCGCCTGCACCCCCTGCTGTAACCAGACACAGGCTGCTGCCGCCTGCACCCCCTGCTGTAACCAGACACAGGCTGCTGCACTCAGTGCCCCCTAACAGGGTGCAGTGTGCGCCCCGGGCTCATAGGTTTACATTCTGCTGCTATCGTTCGTTTCACAGCCAACTCCAGGGTTTGTATTTTTCACAGGTGGATGCGCCAGGCCCCTCCTATGTGTGACTGCACTTTAAGCAGTTTCACCTCTGTAAACGTTCATATTCTAAGTCTTTTTAGTGTAGTTTTTTAGTCGTTTCGCGGGTCTGCCTTTCCGTTATGCTTTACAGATGTTCATGTTTTATCGCTGTTACAGATCCTTTTGATCTCCTTCTTTGTGCCTCCCGATGCGGCCAGCGTGAAACACGGCCCGTGTCGGGGGACTGACAGTGCTGTTACTGTGAACGGATTATACTGCAAGATGCGTCTGCCTGATCATTGATTTGACGGAATAAAAATCCTACCGATACCTGAAGATGCCTTTTGTGCCTCTGGACGCCCTTCTCTCGGTGGATTTACCCCTTGGAGCCTTCTTGTCCTTCTCCCGTTTGCTGGTTTACATAGAAATGACCTAAAACACCCAAACTCCTTTGCCTGGCCAGTCTCCAGGTCATCTGGCTGCACGCGGCCACGTTGTTAATGTAAGAAACAGAGCTCCCAGGGGCTGACGGTCTGCACGCAACCTGGTGGCATCTCCTCTCTTGGGCGCTCGATCCCACAGTCTAACGAGCTGGCGCGCTAGACGGGACGCGCAGTGGATAACTTGCACGTCCCCAGCACATCCGCGCCGCCGAGGGCCCGGCAGACGCGGCCGTCGGCCGGTTAGGGAAACGCACGAGCATCCCTTTTCCTAACCTGACCACTGTCAAGTTTTCTGTTGTTGTTGCAGCTTTCTGTGCTTCCTCCTGCTTAGCCTTGCAACGATATTAAGCAGGAGAAACCACAGGGGAAAAAAAAAAAAAAAAAGATTATATGTTTTGCTCTTCTGAACATGGCTCGGGGAGCCTCAAACACTAACCCTGGCTCTGGCGTTATAATGTGCGCGTCAGGCTCCCCTTTTTTTCCTTAGATGGGGGAATACCAGCTAATAGCCGCAGCATGCATTTATTTATTATTATTTACATGTGATGAGTGCTGTTAGTTTCATGGGGGGGGGGGGGGGAAGGGGTTGGACGCCTGTTTTGGACGCGCTGATCCCCTTATAGCGTAAGGGGTTGTGGACACGCGTCCAACCACAGATTAAACAGTGCGCTCGGCTGAATGCACTGCATTGCATGGGCCCAGCAAGCAAGGATTCAGTCACTGCACGTTCAGGCACTGGGACAGAGCTACGGAAACCTTAGGGACAATTCAGACTCAGGCAGGACAACAGGCAGGGCAGCTTGATGGCGATAAGACACAGGGGATCCCTTCCTGGTCCTCCCCGTGCTGAAATGCTGGGCGGGGTAAGCACGTGAATACACCTTACACTGGGCAGCTCTGCACTAGAAAACGTAAGTCCTGTGGGATAAGGAGCTTGCAAAGCGACGCTGGATTTTAGGCAGCACCTTTACTGCTGTATCAAGGCCAGTCCTCATTTCTGGGTGTGCTACGATCAGAGACACAGCAGCGCATGCCAAAGGAGAATAGGTGAGCCGGGCTGGACACGCCGCTGCAGGCCTCAGCTAGCTACAACCGTCCTATGAACCAAAACGCTCAACAATAACCACCTGCTGTCTGCTCATATCCGCAGGGCTGTTTCTTCCCAAGCAAGATCCTGTCAGAACAAGCCGCAGCGAACCGGACTATCCTCATGACAGAGCAAGCAACGTGCCACGTGCTGCTTCGCTCAGATTATCAGACACCAGCGGTGCCCAGCGCCGTGCTGAGTCAGCCCAAGACATACATGAAGCCCATCTCCAAGAGTGGCCAAGCCGTGTCCTTAGGGAAGACGCAAAAAAGAGTGGATCCATTTCCGATTGCTCACTCCCAGGGATACGCAATGGTTTTCCTAAGTTTGCCTGCCTAATAATGGTCGTGGACTTTTCCTCCAACAACTCGTCCAGACCCCGCTATGCTAACTGCCTCCAACCCATCCTCCAGCAACAAATTCCATGGCTTGAGTATGTGCCGATTTGTTTTAAATCCGAGAGCAGTCCCCTACTCGCTACGATCCGAAAGGGTCAATAACTTTCCTCTATTTACCCGCCCCCATCCCTCTCATGACTTGAGAAACCTCGAGCATCTTCTCTCGGCCGTCTCTCTTCTGCGGATCCTGAACAGCCCTAACCTCTCTAGCCGTTAGCATTTTGGTAGTTTATTTATATTTCACTTTTCAGGCACTTCGAAGCGGACTGCATTCACGTCCTCTGGCTACTGCCCTGCTCTGCACCTCTTCTGCTTAAGTCTTTTTCTGAGATGAGGAGCGACCAGAACTTTACACAATACTCAAGGTGCGCGAGCACCATGGAGCGATACAGCAAATATCATAATGCCCCCTGTTTTATTCTCCAGTCCCTTCCTAATTTTCTATTTTCTCTTTTTGACCGCTGCCTCAGAATGGGCCGAGCACCTCAACGTATTGTCCCTAACGATTCGAATATCTTTTTCCTGGGCGGCGACTCCTAATACTGAACCGGGATTGCACATCTACACATAGGATCCTTTTTCCTTACGTCGCATTAAATTTCATCTGCCATTTAAACGGCCAGTCCTCCCAGTCTCGGGAGGTCCTCTTGCGGTTCCTCATGATCTGCTCATGTTTTAGCAGCTTTGAATAGTTGTGTGTCATCTGCAGATGTGATCACCTCAGTCTTCATTCCCTTTTCCAGGTGAATTATGAGTAAGTTAGAGAGCACAGGTCCCAGTACAGATCCCTGGGGTGCTCCACTGGAAAAGCTGACCATTTATGCACAGCGTCTCTTTCCTGCCTTTTAACCAGCCACTAATCCGCAAGAGGTCACTGCTTCCTATCCCAGGACTTCACAATTTCCTCAGGAACCTCTCGAGGGATTTTTTTCAAATGCCTTCCGAAAATCCAAACACACTCTCCTTTAACATCATGTTTATTAACACCTTCCCAAAAAATATGGTAGACTTGTAAGGCAAGACTTACCTATGGTAAAACTAGATCAGCTCTTCCCTGTTAAGCCATGTTTATCCATATGGCCAATAATTTTGTGTTTAAGAATAGCTTCAACCATTTTGTCCAGCACTGAATTCAGGCTCTGGTTTATAGTTTTCAAGGTCAACCCTGGAACCCTTTTTAAAAATTGATGTTAACTTGGCCATCCACCAGTCTTTAGATACTGTGGCTGTTTTTAATGGAAGACTACATATTACAAATAACAGGTCTATAAGTTCATATCCAAGATCTTTCAGAATTCTGGAGTGAATACCATCTGGTCCTGGTGATTTGTCACCTTTTGCTCTATTACATCTTCCATTTTCAGAGTGATTTGCTTCACCAGCTAAGCTCAATCCTTCTCCTCCCCCACCGGTTACTACATTCTCTGTGCCCTGTCCCTCTCCCCCCCATTACCACATTCTCCATGGCTGTTTCCTATCTGAGAACCAGGGACATGCTCTATTGTGCACGCAGCATTCACTCTATAAACAGGGTTCCCCAAACTCAACCCAGACGGGTTTCGGGATTTCCACAATGAATATGCACGAGATCTATTTAGCATGCAATGAAGGCTGTGCATGCAAATGAATCTCATACATATTCATTGTGGAAATCCTGAAAACTCAACTGGGTTGTGGCCCTCAAGGACCAAGTTTGGGGACTCCTGTCCTAGAGTAAGAAACCTCCAAGAAAGGGGGCAGAGAAGCCTGGCAGGGGCAGGCAGCGAATTCAGGCCCATTGTTCATCCCCTCTCCCCCATAAACTCTGCCTTTCTTTGAGGAGTCAGCATGAACAGAAAGGGGAACCTGGTCTGATTGCATTGGTGACTAATTGAGCAAGAAATGGATGTGGAAAGAGAAGTCCTACACACACACACACACACACACAGTCCCTGTTACTGCCTGTCCCAAGCACATGCAATGAGAATGAGAAGGCATTAGGGTGAATGGTATCGCCCGCAAGGGAACGCGCGTGTGTGTGACACAGCTCTAATACCACCATACTACAGCATCGCCAGTTTATTGTACAGTGCATTTCAAACAGATGTATCTCCAACAACCATCTCTAAGGAGGACACTTCTTGTGGCCTTGATATAGTCAGGCGCGCTCAGCTGTGCACACGTTTTGTGTGTAGAACTTTACTCCCGTTGTAGCGCGGAGTTTAGCGAACAGAAAACGTGCACAAACCTTGTACTCCTCCATGCAGATCTCACGTTAATCAAGACATTAGCTATTACTTCTTAAATCAGGTTCTCTAAATGCTGGAAATTTCACTCCTGCTGAGGGTGCAGTAAAGTGTTAGTCTGGGAGGCTGAACCCCGAGTTGTGGTGTGGGGCACAGAAAACAGAGCTGGTGCACAAATCATGTTTGCTGCATATTGTTGTGCACACATAACAGGAGTCAGGAGCCTAACCTTTAGGGACACAACATATGTGCGGACATCATGATTTCTGTTTAGAAAACATGGTTTATGTGTACTAAGCAGGCCTTTGTTTGCACATTTTTGGGTTAGAGTGCCTTTTTTGGTTTTTTTTTAAACTCCCGATGCATTAACATACTGTTATGCATACTGCATCGGGGGCCTGTCAGGTCAACACCTTCATGAATAGACAATTACCCACCCATCCCCTCCCCGCCTCTCCACCATTTAACTCCTCCAAAATGATAAAGGGGAATGGAACAGCTTCCCTATGAGGAAAGACTAAAGAGGTTAGGACTTTTCAGCTTGGAGAAGAGACGATTGAGGGGGGATATGATAGAGGTGTTTAAGATCATGAGAGGTCTAGAATGAGTAGATGTGACTCGGTTATTTTCACTTTCGAATAATAGAAGGACTAGGGGGCATTCCATGAAGTTAGCAAGTAGCACATTTAAGACTAATCGGAGAAAATTCTTTTCACTCAACGCACAATAAAGTTCTGGAATATGTTGCCAGAGGATGTGGTTAGTGCAGTTAGTGTAGCTGGGTTTAAAAAAGGATTGGATAAGTTCTTGGAGGAGAAGTCCATTACCTGCTATTAATCAATTTTACTTAGGAAATAGCCACTGCTATTAATTGCATCAGTAGCATGGGATCTTCTTAGTGTTTGGGTAATTGCCAGGTTCTTGTGGCCTGATTTGGCCTCTGTTGGAAACAGGATGCTGGGTTTGATGGACCCTTGGTCTGACCCAGTATGGCAATTTCTTATGTTCTTATATCCCATGGCAGTGGCTTCAGTCTCTTACCACCCTCTCAAAGTTAGGCGGCTAAACCCTTTGAAACTTAACCTCCATGGAACCATCAACATAAAAATATTTTCCAAACTCAGACTGAACATGAGTTGGCCCAGAAAACAGAGGAAGATAAGTTCCTAGAGGAAAAATCCATAAACTGCTATTACGGTAATTAATCAGCAATAGTAGCTTGTGATCTATCTAATGTTTGGGTACTTGCCAGGTTCTTATAGCCTGGTTTGGCCTCTGTTGGAAACAGGATGCTGGGCTTGATGGACCCTTGGTCTGACCCAGTATGGCAGATCTTATCTTCTTAAGAGCAATAGACCAAAGACAAAATTATCGAGTAGGCTCTGGAGGAAGAGAGCTCACCACAGAAACAATAGAGGGTGTTGGCAGAAAAAGACCACTTGGTCCACACGGTCTGCACATTTGTACCTTCCTACTGTGGTCAATCTGTGGTCTTCTCCCAGACTGGATAGGTAAGAGGAAGTCAGATACTTCACAGCAAAATTCAAGGTGGTCTAAAACAGAAAAGCTACTGCAAAGAGGGGGTTCTCAGGTCAAGGAGGACTCTGGGGAGTAGAAGCACACGGCGCAACGCTCATCCTCTAATCACAAATTCATCACAATGAGTGGAGGGGTGGCCTAGTGCTGAGAAGCAGGGAAGCCGGGCTTGAAGTCCCACTGCTGACGCGCCTTGTGACCTTCAGCAAGTCAATTCATCCTGCGTTACCTCAGGGGCAAATGTAGGGCCTTATTTACTGAAGGTTTTCTCCCATCTCGTGTCTAGGGGGGAAAATGCTTAGTAAATGACCCCCTCAGACTGTGAGCCCTTGGGGATAAGAAAACACCTACAGTGCCTGAATGAAATCTGCTTTGAAGGGCCACAGAAGGCAGATAATAATAATAATAATAATAAGAGACTCTCCACCATAAGAAACCAGCAGACCTTTACTTAAACTGATGCATCGCGCCCTGCAGCACGACTTCCGTTTCCCACAACTTATTATAAAGAAACATAGTCTGATGGGTTGGACAATGGACCTAGGCTATCAATGCCTAATAATGCTGTTTGAAATGTATTTTTGGGATACGTCGGAGCTTGTTACTTATCATTTCTTATTTGCTTTACAGATTAAAAATCCCCCAAAGCGATGAACAAAAACAACATTAAAACAATATTTACACAAAATGACATGAAACAATACTGCAGCAAGAACCTGTCCTGTCACCCAACTCCAAACAGGCAGATCGTAATCTACACAAACAAACAAGACTTGGTCTGAACCACTGCCACCAGCTGACATAAGCCAAGTTTGTAATGGCAGATCAGTTTCAGCTCTCAAAACCGAAGGAAGAGCGAGCCAAATACCTGGAATAGCTGCTGAGAAAGATCTGTTGGAGCAATGCCTTCCCACTGCAAAGGAGGTTATTAAAGGAACGGGTCTCCTCCATCAACGCCAGCTTCAGTCCAGCACCACCCCCATGTCATCTGCTGAATCCTCTTTCAAATCTGGGTAGCATCCCCGAGCAGCCGGGAAGAGCCTGGTAACATTGCAGCTCAGTAAACAAGAATTCCAGTTTCATGACCACGGGATCAGAGATCATGGTGGGGAACCACCCCCAAACATCCAGTGGCTTTCTCGGTTATCACCCGCGACCGCGATATTTTGGCCCATGTCCAGGAGACCTGGAATCTTGCCCCCTGGCCGGGACAGTTGTCGGCAGGACGTCCTGCACGGTTTAAGTGCTCCAGTGGGGGCTGCACACGGCAGCCATCCCTTCGCTGGTAAGGCTGCACCAGGAAAGGAGCCGAGCCCTGCAGTCCCAGTCAGTGACCTCGCTGCTAGTCCCAAGGTCACCGGTTCTGAGCCCATTTCCTGTTTGTCCCCTGAGGCGGGCGAGGGGTAGACGCAGCTCCCTTTATAGGCGCCAGGGTTTGCATGGCACGCGAACACAGCTGCAAGGCTGGATGGGGCGAGAGAGCCTAGACAGCCTCAGTCCCTGCTTCTGGGGGACTGGGAAAGCCCCTTCCTAGCAGTGGCAATGGGAGGAGGTTGCCTTGGGTGGTAGGTAGTACGTTAGTGCAGTGGTTACTAACGGAGGGGGATCTTGAATTTGGCGGGTTACAGGACCCGAGACGGCATGCGTTCATCAGAGGGAGATCAAGCCAAATGTCTTCGATTAGATGCTTGGAGAATTAGACCCAGGGGGTGCACTGGATGTGATTTACTAGGATTTCAGCCAGGTTTTTTTTATATTGTCCCACATAGGAGGCTCATGAATAAGCTGAGCAGCCTGGAGATAGCATTAAATGGAGGGATTACCAGTGAAACACCTCAGGGATAGCTCTTGGAGCTGCTTCTGTTAACAGCTTCATGAGCAATATTGTAGATGGATTAGTAGGGACGCTTAGTGAGTTTGCAGAGGACGTGAAGATCTGCAACTAAGTGAATGTTTCAGAGGGAGGAGACAGGAGGAGGAGCAATCTAAGGGGCCAATGCAATAGAGTGCACTCAGCCCAGCGCACTGTATAACCCGCAGTCGGACGTAGGTTAAATAGGCGCTAATCCACCTCCTAATGCAATAAGGGGATTAGCGCTCATTTAACACGCATCCGAGGCAGAGTGAATGAGTTAACGCTTATCACATGCAAATGCATGTTAATGAGCCTATTACTCATTCACTCCAAATGCAAAAAAGATAAATGTGCGCCTCAGACGTACATTTATCACTCAAATATTAACGCCTGCCTGGAGCAGGCATTAACAGCTGAGTGCATTGAAAAGAAGTACAGAAAAGCAGAAAAAACTGGATTTTCTGTACTTCTTTTTCAAAGTAAAAAAAATAAAATAAACTAACTCAGCAGACTGCCACGTTATGAAGACCCACGCCGGTAAACTGGGCCTCGGTTTTCATAACCTGCCGGTCTGCCAGAAATGAAAATGGCCGTCGGTCTTCATAACCGGCAGCCGCAACGGGTCGCGTTAGCAAGGAGGCGCTAAGGTCGTGCAAGCGACCCTAGCGCCTCCTTGCTAGCACCACCCCCTAATGTACATATTGCATGGCGCCATGCGTGCGTTAAGAAAGCGGGCGCTGAAAAGTCAACGCCCGCTTTCCGCGAAGATTATTGCATCGGCTCCTAAGGAAGCTGGAGGAATGGTTAAGGGCTTAGTGGCTAAGATTTATGATAATTACGATCTCATGTTAAGTGTTATTGCTATTGCTATTGTTAAGATCTTTAGTTCTCTGTAAACCAAGTTGATTTGATTTGTATCAAGAAAGTCGGTATAAAAAGCTCTAAATAAATAAATAAATAAATAACTTTCATGCCTAAGCATGCAGTCATGCATTTGGGGCACAAATATCCAGGGAAGCAGGACAGGAGGGAGGGGTGAGGGTGGTTTGAGAGATGAGTGCCAAGCAGGAGAGAAAGCACAGGTTGCACGTGATCGGATTTCGTGTCTGCAAGGTAACAGAACATAACAACACCAGACAGTGGTGGAAGTCAGAGGAATGCTAGGGTTGAAAAGGAGCGAGAGAGAGATGTCCCTGGTGAGCCCTCACCGGGAATCCTGTCCCGGTCTGGAGGCCGCGTCTCTGAAAGGACACGGACATCGTAGAGGCCGTGCAGAGCGTGCATAACGGAATGGCGCAGAGTCTGCACCGAAAGGCCTACGAGATGAGGTTTAAGAACTCTGCATACCCCAAAGGAGAGGAGAGAGCGATCAAGAATCCTCAGAGATATAAATAATGTGACAGAAGCAGGTACTTTTCAGTGGTGGAGCGGGTAAATGAAGGACGGTCCTTTACCCTTTCAAATAACACTAAAAGAGGCAGATTCAAAACAGATCAAAGAAAGGAGTTTGTCGCTCAGCGCGCTATCAAGCAGTGGGATCCATTGCCGGAGGACGTGGTCAAGGCGACAAGCATAGCGGGGTTTAAAAGAGGTTTGCACAAGTTCCTGGAGGAAAACGTCCTTTACACATTAATAGCCGTGCAGACAAAAAAAACCCACTGCTGTACCTGGAATTAGATCTGCCGGGCACTTGTGACCCGGAGCGGTCACTGCTAGAGACAGGATGCTGGGCTCAATGGACTCGGCATCTCCTATGTTCCTATGCTCTCCGCTTCAGAAAGAACACAGCCTGAGCTTTGAGGTCTAGTTCCTCTCTGCAGGAAGTGAGCGTCTGACAGCAGGAATTTAAGCAGCCAGTGGCAAGCATGCACAGAGGGGATGCTGGTTCCAGCTCAACACCCTGAGTGTTACTGGGAACCACTCCAGCCCTCTTACTGGTCTGTCCCCACTGGCCCAGGACGACATTTCCAGATCCCTTTTACTGTTTCCCACCCGCTGTCTCTTTTTGATTACCTGAAAATTAAAATGTGGGTTGGGTTTTTTTTTTAAAAACTTACGGCAAACAGGGATTGCCTGGGAATCTCTGTGTGGCCACAAATCCTCTGCCGTAGGAGCGGAGACACCGGGCGCTAGCCCCACTCACCAGAGTCGTTCCCGGCGCCGCCGCTCCCGCCTGCATCTCCGGCCCTTGCAGCTGGCCCTTCCGCAGACCCTCGCTCCATTCCTCCGGCAGCAGTTTCATTGGGGGGGGGAAGCGAAGCTGCCTCCTCAGCCAGCCCCCTGCCCGGTGCAGCCGGGAGCTTTACCAGGCTCGCGCCACGGCGGCAGCCGGCAAGGAAAGGCAGAAGCGCGCTCCGCAGAGGTCCCAGCAGGGCTGACAGGAGCCGGTTCTAGGGCACAGCTCCTCTCTACCTGAGGCCAGGTGAGCTGGCCCCGCCCCAGCTCCATCAATGCGTCGCCACAGCAACCCAGCTTTGTGAAACTGGAGCTGTCAGGCAGGAAAAGGAGAGAGAGAGAGAGGGAAGCCACAGCACTTTGCTTCTTAAAGGGACAGCTCCCCCCCCCCTCTCTCCCTCTCTCTCATTTGTCTGCATTAACTCCGGTCAAACCTTTTAGCATCTTCCTAGGGTTAGGCCAAGGCTGCCACCACTGCATGCAGCTCTCTCTCCTGCACATTCCTGGTGGATATTCCTGTTTGTGGCTCTGGAGGGCCGGAGTTGGTCAGCCCTGGGTTGGCTTCACCCGGACAGGCTGGTCCAGCCCCGCCGGGAAGCCCTGGCCTGCGTGGAACTGTCCCTCTGGTTTTCCCCACTGATGTCTGTCAGAACCACGGGTCCTCCGTGTACGCTGTGGGGAACATGAGAAGCTGGGAGCCCCCAGCTACGCTGGGGCTGCCCCCGGAGCACTCCCAGGTTACCTGCTGCCGTGTTCCAGGTAAGGTGAGGCCACGAGCGCCAGGCCCGGGGTCTGAGGTAGGGCAGTAAGTCCGAGCCATCATGAACGGGCTGAGCACTGCATCAAGGAACCCGCGGGCTCTGCTTTTCTTAGGGAAATCCAAGGGCGCCAGCAAAACCAGAACCGGATCCGGCCTGTTCAGGAGAGCTGGGAACTCCCTGCCTGTCCTGCAAAGTAACATTTGCAGGACAGGCAGGGGGTGTGGCGCTTGCTAAACACTTTTGAAATGCTAAAGGAGGCACAGAAGATAAAGTTTTGTTTTGGTTTTTTTCAATAAAATTAGCAGTGGAGAAGGAGCCCACCTTGGCAGGAGAATGAGTCGGGGCCACGTTCCTGTCCAATTAAAACAAGCAGGACTACAAGTTCCAGCATGCAGCGGGATGGGCGCGGCTCTGCCTCTCCCTGCTGCCCTAAGCTGAAGCAGCAGCCCCCTCCCCCAGGTCTGATTTTATTCAGAAGATCCATCGCGTGCAGCTGGGGTTCAGGACCATGCACGGCAAACCCAAGCCGCTCAGGGAGGGAGCCTTTGCCCTCCGGTGCATTCTGGTAACTGTAGTACTGATCTGTCTACAAACCCTGTGGCCTCCTCCTGCCAGCTGTGCACAGCTGTCTCCCAGCTGACGTGTGCAGGGTGCGCTCCAGCACCACGCCCCGCCCCGCCCCGCCTGAACAAGGCGCGCGCGCTGGCAGGAATGCAGGAAGTCTCTGCACAGGGAGCCCTCCCCAAACCGGTCCTGCACCAATGAATATGCATGACATCAATTTACATAGAATGGGTCCCCGACGTATGCAAATTAATCGCAGGCATAGTTTTTTTACTTTTTTTTTTTAATATTTACTCTTGATTAAGTTTTTTCATAATAATATACAAAGTATTAACTTTGTTAGTGAAAAATGGTGGATTACATCAAGAGAAATATTTCATTAAAAAATTATTTTCACGGTACATTTTCAAGTAATTTACACCCATTAGACCTCAAATATTAGAGGGGGGGTGGTGTATCTGCAGAACCAGGGGAGAACACAAAATAAGGGAGAATAAATCGCAGGCAGATTTTGTGTAGGTACTGGCTGTGGGGTCATCAGGACAGGACTGAGAAGCCTTTGCTTGCTGCTTACATCCAGCTCTCCTCAGGCTATCATCGTGCATAGCCTCTTTTCATACTCCAGGGGTGGCCAACTCAGGTCCTCAGCTGAGACAAACGGACCTGGTTTTCTGAATATGCCTGTGAATATGCATGAGATACATTTGCGTGGGCTGCCTCCCCTGTATGCAGATATATTTCATGCATAATCATTATGGATATCCTGAAAACCAGGCCTGTTTGTGGCTCTTAAGGACCAGAATTGGCCACCCTGGCCATACTCCTCATCTAATTCTCAGCCCTGCATGTAAAATTATCTGAATGTGCATTTAAAGGCCCAGCCTTACAGACACACAGGCAGCAGCAGCAGCCTCTGCTGCATTCAGTCTCATGAAAGACCACACGCCTGCGCCCCCTGCTGGCATCGGAGTCTAATTCTCCGCCCTGGGGAAAGGCGACCCCTCCGGGAGAGCTGCTAGGGCGATGCCTGTAACCTGAACATGCCAAGGTCTCTCATCCCTGCAGCTCAAGCGAAGGAGGTGATTGATGCAGCTGTGCATCTGGCCCCATCCAGCTCATCAATTAAGCCTTATTAGCATGGGGGGGTGGATGGGCTGCTGATTGCATAAAAGCGAAACCCCAGGGAGGTGTCACTGCTTCGTTTTTACCTTGTCCAGGACAGAGAGTGCAGCACTAGCATGGAAGGTTTTACCGCGTCCCCCTATAGTCTGTATCCAAGCTATGGGGGGCCTAATCAGAGGCATTACTACCCCAAGCCCAGGCAGCAGCAGCAGCAGCAGAGCTGGAGGCAAAGCAAAGGGGGCCCCTACGACTCCTGCACGGAGCCTGCCGACTACCTGGACCAGTACAAGCGCGCCCAGCTGAAGGCCATCCTGTCCCAGGTGAACCCCAACCTGACGCCACGGCTGCAGAAGGCCAACACCAGGGAGGTGGGGGTGCAGGTGAATCCCCGCGTGGACGTCAGCGTCCAGTGCTCCCTGGGAGCCCGCACCCTGAGCTGGCCCTCCCCGAGGGACGCCTGCCCCCAGCCGGTCAGTGCCCCCGGCTCTCCCGGCAAGCCTAGGCCGGCGGCTGCCGCGCTGGGCTCCCCGGGGGCAGGCGCTGGCGTCCGCTTCACCAGCCCCATTGCGGCCTTCTCGCCCATGTCGGACCGGCAGATCCTCTCCCTCCCCCCGGGGAGGAAGCGGGGGCCGCTGGTGGTTGTACCTCCCCAAGGGAAGGGGGCGCAGGAGCAAGCGAGTGCCCCGGAGAAGGGGCCCGAAGCGAGGGGCGAGGCCGGCGTGGCCCCGGCTGCGGAGAAGCTGGAGGAGGCCCCGGAGCACCAAGAACAGGCGGCAGCCCCGCAGGAAGGGGCCAAGTCGTCCAAGAGATCCACCTTCCAGGTGAGAGCAAGCGATTGTGCATTTAATTATTTAAAAAACCCTCCCTGGATATGACTTAAACAACTTTTCCTGTCTCTGGCTCAATGGTTCCCGTCAGGGCTTGTTCTTGAAGATTTTTTTTTTTTGCCCTGTGTCTTGTCTGTTTCCTTCCTGATGTTAGTGACATCTGGAATTGTACAAGAGAGAAGCCTCGGGTGAGAGCTGGAGCAGAGCCCGCCAGCTGTGTAACATTACAACATTCATAGGATGTGGCCTGTCTTCCTCTTACCACAGGCTGTGCTGCCCCAGGGACCCTGGCAGCTCCTGAGTTCTTAATGGCCAAGTGTGACCTGAACTGGTCTGTTAATGGTACTATGCATGCTCTCCGGTGTATGCCCCAGGTCCACAAGAAAAGGGCTCCCTGGAACCTCTCTGAGGGCCGATCCAAACATCCAGCCTGGGACACGTAGCGCCTTGCTGGCAGGGTCCCTGGCACCGAGGGAGGCGTCCCCAGAGCTGCTTATCAGCTTCTCTCTCTATCGCCCCTGAGTAAAAGCGCCCTGCGTGTGCCCCTGCTGTGAGTGCTGGGAATAGAGCTGAAGTCTGGGAGCCCAGATGTGATCTCTACCTGAGCAGGTGACATTCAGGAGCATGGCTGCAGTTGCAGGGGGCGTGTCTCTTCTTTGATGCTCTGCTTCTCAGGACAGTATGGCCAAGCAGCCCAAAGATCTGGCCGCTAACCTGTGACCGCAGGTCTGCTCCATAGACAGAATGGAGCCTTGCAGAGCAGCATTAGGTGAGAGGCAGGGACCCAGCATACTATAGACATCGCCCCTATGGCAGGCTGCAGTCAGCTCTGGCAGCATGCTTATCCATCGGGTAAGTCCATGCAGCACTAGAGCGCTCTCCTGGGATACGGGACTTCCCTTCTGCTACTTGTGCAGTGCTAACTCTCAGTCTGAGGCCCCTTCTGGATGTACAGAGTGAATATGCTGGAAGGATATCTGCAAACTCCGGCTGCAGTATGGAAACTGCACTTAAATTGCCAAAAATATCTGGAAAGACAGGCTAGGGGTGCCGAGAACTGGCTTTGAGGCTAAAGGCAGAGCCAAGGAGGGTGAACTCTCTTCCTCTAGGCTTTCAGGGACAAGTGGGGAAACTGCTGGCTTTCAAACAGCGTGAAAGCTGTGCAGGGTGAAGTGCATGCAGCAGGAGCAGCCGGGGCCGGGCCTGGAGAACGTTCTCCCTTCCTCATAGGGATTGCAAGGCTCTGGCTCCCTCTGCCAGCCTGGGAGCATCCTCTCCTCTCAGGAGCCCAGAACCATGGTCACAGGCGTTTCCTGCCCTTGCTGTCCTGAGTGGGTGAATATCCTAAGGGGAAGCGGCATCGGAGAGCCCTGCTCAGACTGGCCCCCTCTCTCTCTTGCAGTTCCTGGAGCAGAAATACGGCTACTTCCACTGTAAAGACTGTAAAAGCAGGTGGGAGAGCGCCTACGTGTGGTGCATTTCTGGGACAAGCAAGGTAAGCTCGTGCCCTACTCTTTATCTCATTTTCAGTAATCACAACTTCATTTGGGAGGCTAAGCAGACCAATAGCACATTTTTTGTTTTGGGAGGGATTTGGGGCATGGACACTCGTATTGTAGCACAGCTGTGTGACCGCTTTCACCATTTGTTTCTATTTGTGACCGTTAGATTAATTGCTGACCAGCTAGTCGTTCAGGGTGAAGGAGATACTGTAATCGGGTGTAGAAAGAAGTAAAGCCACCTGTCCAGGCTTCTAGGGAGCTGCCACCTTGCTCTCGAGTTCTGAAGATTGCGTCTACAGAAAGACATGGACGAGATGGTGGGAGAGCTACCAAAATGGCCTATGGCCTGCACTGCGAGACGATGCACACGTTCAGATATCTAGCAGGCTTTATCTTCCATAGAAGGAAAAGCTCCGGGACAAGTGGTGGTCGCGTGAAGCTGCAGTGAGGGAGAGTAAAAGGAACATGAGAACACATCACAGAGGGTGGTGGCAGCATGAATGCACGCGTGTGATAGACACAAGCTCCGGGACATGTGGTGGTCATGTGAAGCTGCAGTGAGGGAGAGTGGAAAGGAACATGAGAACACAGCATGGAGGGTGGTGGCAGCGTGAATGCACCTGAGGGGGGGAAGGCTCCAGACTGGCTGGGCCTAATGGTCCTCTGCTGCCGTCATTGATGCGAGTCTAGCCTTCCTCTTCTTCTCTAAGGTGACCCCTCACTTCTATCCTGGGCTTCTCGAGAGTACCAAAGGGCAAATGAAGGTAAATCCTAAAATGTCAGTCAAGCTCACCACTTTCTCTGCTCCTCTTGGGTGTGAGTGCTGCTTGCAGTTGGTATTGACTCGTCCTATTGTAAGACTCCCTCTAAGTCTGACTCTTAGAAACCTGTCTGACGCCTTTAAGCACCTCAAATGTGTGACTCTAAGTCGTACAAGTCCTCTGCCTGCTCCGATTCAGGTCTTTCTCAATGGTCCTGTTCTTGGAGCGCTTATTTTCCCATTGATTCAGAAATGGGAGGTAATTGCCTGTGGTATTGGACTTGGTGGTGACTTTTTTGTTTTTATCATATCCTGCATTTTATGTTGAAGGATTGCACAAGAAAGTGTGCAGCCTTGATCACTCATCCCAGTCTCAAAATGGGCCAAGCCTAGTATCCAGGAGCCTCTTACAGCCTGATTCACTCAAGCTTTTCTGCCCTGCCCATGGCAGGGGGAGTTTAGTGAATCAGCCCTCTAATGCTGGGGCAGTTGTACATGACTTACCTTTCTCCTCTGCTCCCCTCATTAGGGACCGATGCACTAATGTGAGGGTTAAGTGTGTGCTGAACCTCAGAGCAGCTCAGCTTAATACACAGGGTTAAATTGTAACTCCCAATGCAGTAAGCTAATGCACTGGGACTTAACTCAGGTTTGTGCATGCAATTAACATGCCTACAACATTTAAAACTCAGGAGCAGGGGAGTCTGCATGATTTATGTGCACAGCTTTGTGCATATTGATGCTTAGAAAACATGCTTTGTGTGCATAAATCCAGAGAACAGGTTCTGGGGCTAGAGCACTAGTTTCTGCCATTTTTAAAGACAAATGGTCCAAACTGCTTGCTGCATCCGTGGGTAACACTTGTGTGCATGTGCACAGAACTGCAGGTAAAACTGCTCCCCACTTAGCTCCTTATTGCACAGATTTCATTGAGGTGACTTGGCAGCTTCGTGTATCTAAAGGGCTTGTTGGCAATTTACTGAGGAATGGTTCTCTTCTAGCCTGTTAGGATGCTTAATACCATAAGTTCAGGGTCTCTAACTTTAATAGTACTAAACAGATTGCCACACATTTGCCACCTGTGCTGGTGCTGGCACTACTCCCATCCTTCTGTGGTACACGGGGCACCATACCTTAAGCATTCAATGGATGCCCTGCATGCTGCTGGAAATAGGGGGTAGTGCCATCGTCATGGAGCTGTCTAACAAGAGGATACAGGCCTGTGATAGAAGATGACCCTTAACACAGCGTTTTATGTTGCTCTTTTTAGGTTTACTTTAAACAGCTCTGTCGCAGATGCCAGAAGATGTACAATCCTTACCGTGTGGAAGCAATCCAGTGCCAGGTAAGCATAGTGCTCTCCAGCTATGTAAGCTCCTTGTAGGCAGGAAGCACTGGCTGTGGATTCAGCTGGGGTGGATCCTTGGAAGCAGGAACATGGGTCACCCATGTCACTGAACTTACAGGCTGGACATCTACCCTGGACTCCATATGTGGCCACATGCAGAGCTGCCAATTAATCTTTGGTGCATACTGAGCCAGTCTGCTTTCCATAATTTATACTTGCACAACTTGCTAGTGTGCTTAGAGATGCATTGCTAGCTCTCTTCAAGCCACTACATAGCAGTGCCTCCTGCATTTATATAAAACACACATGGCAGTATTTTAGCTCGTACATATCTGCCATGTATGATCAGACTGGGTACCAGTGCACTGACTAGCAGTGCCTCCTGCATTATATAACACACACTGCAGTATTTTAGCTCGTACATATCTGCCATGTATGATCAGACTGGGTACCAGTGCACTGACTAGCAGTGCCTCCTGCATTATATAAAACACACATGGCAGTATTTTAGCTCGTACATATCTGCCATGTATGATCAGACTGGGTACCAGTGCACTGACTAGCAGTGCCTCCTGCATTATATAACACACACTGCAGTATTTTAGCTTGTACAAATAGAAACATAGAAATGACGGCAGAAGAAGACCAAATGGCCCATCTAGTCTGCCCAGCAAGCTACGCACTTTATCCATTTTTTCCCCTCTTTTTTCTCTCCCACCTGTTACTATTGGCTTCCAGTATCCTCCAGCCCTAATTCCCCTCCACCCCACCACCAATTTAGAGAGCAGCGCCATATCTGCATCCAAGTGAACGTCCAGCTCAATTAGGGGTAGCAATTGCTGTAACAAGCAGGCCACACCCTTACCCCATACTCTTACCCACCCCTGTTTTTATTTTGTTTTTTGTTTTTTTAATTTGGAGATAGCAGCCCTCCATCCTTCCGCTCCGTGAAGGTGGAACACCAACTACTGGCCACTGGCATCCCACTCCGTGAATGCCGCTGTGGCTACTGCCGCTCCGTGCAGTGTTTTGCTCCCTCCACTTTATTCACGCCCTCTAGACTTGATGGATCCACAGTGTTTATCCCACGCCCCTTTGAAGTCATTCACAGTTTTAGACTTTACCACTTCCTCCAGAAGGGCATTCCAGGCATCCACCACCCTTTCCGTGAAGAAATACTTCCTGACATTGGTTCTTAGTCTTCCTCCCTGGAGCCTCAGCTCATGACCTCTGGTTCTGCTGATTTTTTTCTGACTGAAAAGGTTTGTCGTCTTTGGATCATTAAAACCTTTCAAGTATCTGAAAGTCTGTATCATATCACCCCTGCTCCTCCTTTCCTCCAGGGAGTACATATTTAGATTCTTCAATCTCTCCTCGTATGACATCCGATGAAGACCATCCACCTTCCTGGTTGCCCTTCTCTGTACCGCTTCCATCTTGTCCTTGTCTCTTTGTAGATACAGTCTCCAGAACTGAACACAGTACTCCAGGTGAGGCCTCACCAAGGACCTGTACAAGGGGATAATCACTTCCCTTTTCTTACTCGATATTCCTCTATGCAGCCCAGCATTCTTCTGGCTTTTGCTATCGCCTTGTCGCATTGTTTCGCAGACTTCATATTGTTAGACACTATCACCCCAAGGTCTCTCTCCTGCTCCATGCACATCAGTCCTTCTCCCCCTATCGAATACAGTTCATTTGGATTTCCACTCCCCATATGCATGACTCTGCACTTCTTGGCATTGAATCTCAGCTGCCATAATCTTCGACCACTCTTCCAGCTTCCTTAAATCCCTTCTCATTCTCTCCACTCCTTCCAGCGTGTCCACTCTGTTGCAGATCTTAGTGTCATCCGCAAAAAGACAAACCTTACTTTCTATCCCGTCCGCAATGTCGCTCACAAAGATATTGAACAGGACCGGTCCCAACACCGATCCTTGCGGTACACCACTTAAAACCGCTCTCTCTTCAGAGAGAGCTCCATTTACCATCACACATTGTCTTCTGTCCATCAACCAGTTTGCAATCCAGGTCACTACCTCGGCACTCACTCCTAAGCTTCTCATTTTATTCACCAGTCTCCTGTGCGGAACCGTATCAAAAGCTTTGCTGAAATCCAAGTAGATGACATCGAGCGCTCTTCCTTGATCCAATTCCTTGGTTACCCAGTCAAAAAAAGTCAATCAGATTTGTCTGACAGGATCTTCCCCTGGTGAATCCATGCTGCCTCTGGTCCAGCAATTCTCCAGACTGTAGATAGTTCACTATTCTCTCTTTCAGCAGCGACTCCATTAATTTTCCCACCACCGAGGTGAGGCTAACCAGCCTGTAGTTTTCAGCCTCCTCTCTGTTCCCACTCTTGTGAAGCGGAACCACCACCGCTCTTCTCCAATCACTCGGCACCACTCCCGTTTCTAGGGATCTATTGAACAGGTCACACAGCGGACCCGCCAGCACATCTCTGAGCTCCCTCAGTATCCTGGGATGAACCTCATCCGGTCTGCCAGACTGGGTACCAGTGCACTGACTAGCAGTGCCTCCTGCATTATATAAAACACACACGGCAGTATTTTAGCTCGTACATATCTGCCATGTGTGCACTATCATTCCACTTCTGTTGGTGTGGGAAACAGATGAGACCCCCAGAAGATGGACTGGGGATCAGGGTTCAGATCCGGTTTCTCCACTCTGTCCTGGTGAGTCACTTCACCTGCTGCCTCAGGTCCCTGGGCAGGGCCATGTTTATCTAGCAGATCGCCTGGGTTTAGGGTGCTATAAATAGTCTCTTAAATCACTGCAGTACTTGGCCTGAAAGGGTAGGGAGTTAACAGGTGTTAAGATCCTTTTGTCTAGAGAGATACTGCTCACTTGTTATGGAGAACTAGATGTGTAAAGCTTTTTTCCTTCCCCCCAGACTTGCTCAAAGACGCGCTGTACCTGCCCGCAGAAGAAAAGGCACATTGACTTGAAGAGACCCCATCGCCAGGAGCTGTGTGGCCGCTGCAAGGACAAGAAGCTCTCCTGCGACAATACGTACAGCTTTAAATACATCATGTGACGAGTGACCCAGTCACCATACTGACATGCACGGTTCTGGGGGAGGGGGAGGGGTCTTCAGGCTTCTGAGATTGGATTTTGGCTTTTGACCTGGCATTGAACATGGATTAAAGAATTTTTGTATTGCTTTTTTTGTAAAACTGTAGCATACTTGTGCACTTTGTATATAAACTAAAACTTTGAGACTACCGGAGGTTGCTGCCTAGTTATTGACGCTTGCAAGGTTGGCTAGAAGTCACTAACTTTCCTGTAAGTGAACTGGTAGAGGTCGCCTAAGATGGGAACTCATAAGACCAGTATCTCCCCCTCCACAGGTGAAATTCCTGGTCTCACGCTGTACACTGGGCAGTTAGGATCTGTCACTGCTCTACAACGTCGTCCTCTTGGGTAGAGACCAAAGGTGCATAGGAGATGGATCCATGATTTTCCCCACCCCGAAGGAAACCTTACTTGCACTCAGGCACAGCTTGGCTCTCTGCGTTTCACCCAGGAACTGACGCTCGAATCTCTGGATCAGTTTCATGCAGCACCAACACAAGGGAAATAGCCATTAGATACGATGCTTTTCTGTGCACAGCAGCCATCGCTCACTGGCCCCATGGTGGTCCCACTGCTGGCTTCTCCACTTTCCAGAGGTGGTAGCCCTGCTGCAGGGACGGTGGCCATGTGCTGTGATGGGGGAGCACTGGTGCCAGATGAGAAACTATCAGCAAGCAGGATTAATGGAGAAAGAAGGGCATGCAAGATAAAAACCAGAACTCTCACCTAAGCAAAGATCTCTGCTGAGAACTCTTGGCCAGAGATGGAAAGGGTTTTTTGGCAGTTATTAGAATATGTAACTTTACAATCATTTTACATTATCTGTAAAGTGCCCTGTTCTGTAGCTTCAATAAGATTTGATACTCTTACAGGCTGCTACAGTACAGTGCACACTGCTAATTCACCATTGGACGCGTGTTTTCCCTTACCCCTTATTCAGTAAGGGGCAGAAAACATGCATCCAACCCACCGAACCTAATAGTGCCCTCAATATGCAAATGCATCTTGATGGCCCTATTAGGTATTCCCGCACGATTCAGAAAACAAAATGTGCAACCAAGCTGCACATTTTGCTTTCAGAAATTAGCACCGACCCAAAGGTAGGCATTAATTTCTTCGGGCACCGGGAAAGTGCACACAAGCAGTAAAAACTTCTTGTAGCTAATCACAAAGCTGTTATAACATCCAGCAGTACTCGTGCTGATTGCCTACCGGACAGCCCCTACTACCTAAATATGCATCTAGCCTTCCAAAGACTGCTACCCAAACCTGTCCTTGGGACTCCACACACAGTCAGGGTTTCAGGATATCCATACAGAATATGCATGAGGCATCTGTATCTCCTGGAGACTTGGTATATGCAATCTTACACATTCATTGCAGATATCCTTGACTCTAACAGTGTGGATTTATAATGCCTTTAAAGCAGTGGGGCTATGCTAAACAGATGGTGTTGCAGGCTCCATCTGCATCTTGCTATCTCCTGTCATGCAGCCTCACTGCCTAGCACAGGGCTGGAGAACCACAAATGGGCCAGGGTTTCAGGTTATCCAAAAATATATGCATGATACTTGCAAGCAGTACTTGCCTTGTATATGACGCTATCATACATATTCTGAAAACCTGGCCTGTTTGAGTCATCCCTGCTGTAGCAAATCGCTGTTCTGCTACTGCAACAGGTGCAGCTTTTGTTACCTTAAAATATTCTCATTCACCCATTGCTTGGATTTGGGGAAGACTAGGCAAACAAGTTGAGTTCGAGGGCAATAGGGGGAAGTTTTTTTTTAAATAAGAGGCTTGACAGCAGGAATGATTCCTGCATTGTGCAAAGAAACTTTCACCTTTTGAGTCATCAGCAGAAATCCAGGTCAGGCAAGCAGAAACATAAAAAGGGGGTCTCCGCCCAGCTGTAGGAGCTGCACTAGCAGCATTCACTGCAATGCCCCTGCTATTGTGCTGAACACCTTGATGCAGATGTAGGGATTGCCTGCTGGAAGCTGAAGTGAGTAGCGATGCTCAATGACTTCTGAAAACCTTTTTCAACAAGCGCACCATCCGCTCTCGGAGATCCTAGACAAAACCTGACTCCAAGAACAAGGAAGTGAAAAAGCTGCAAGCTTTTCCAAGTGCTGGTCAACAGTGCCCTAAACACACGGCCTCAGTTTCTAGTCATTTCTCCGGTAAAGCATGCTGCTCCTCCCATTCCCAGACTATTTATTTAAAATATTTATAGACCATCTATGCAACATGTTCCAGGTGGGTTTCAATTCTTAAAACAGTCATAAAATCGCACATACACTAAACCACTCCCAGTCACAGATAAATTAAAACAATTCTGTGACTCACCTAGGGCTGCTTCTGTCTGTAAGAGCAGAGTAAGTGGATGCTAGGGCCTTTAGTAACAGCAAATAAGTGTAGAAAACCACCCAATGCTCCCTCCAGTCTGCCCTGCAAGATTTTTTTTTGATTGGAGTAGTAACTGCTGCTCTGTGCAGGTCATCCTTCCATACTTTAAGAGTAGTAACTGCTACGCGCTGAAGATCCCTCCCATAATTGCAGCTCTGTTCTATCCTTTAATTTCTAGGGATCCTGTGTGTTTATCCCATGCCCTTTTGAATTCATGACCATTCTTGTCTTCACCACCTCTTCCGTGAGGACGTTCCATGAAGAAATATTTCCTGATATTGTTCCTGAGTCTAACCCCCTTGCAGCTTCATCTTCTGTCCTCTTGTTCTAACCCCTTGCAGCTTCATCTTCTGTCCTCTTGTTCTAACCGCTTGCAGCTTCATCTTATGTCCTCTTGTTCTACAGCAGTGGTTTCCAATCCTGTCCTGGAGGACCCCCAACCAGTTGGGTTTTCAGGATATCCACAATTAATTATTCAGAGTAGTTAAATCACAAGTGGAAGGTGATAAACTGCAGGAGGACCTTGCAAGACTGGAAGATTGGGCATCCAAATGGCAGATTAAATTTAATGTGGACAAGTGCAAGGTGTTGCATATAGGGAAAAATAACCCTTGCTGTAGTTACACGATGTTAGGCTCCATATTAGGAGCTACCACCCAGGAAAGAGATGTAGGCATCATAGTGGATAATACTTTAAAATCGTCGGCTCAGTGTGCTGCAGCAGTCAAAAAAGCAAACAGAATGTTAGGAATTATTAGTAAGGGAATGGTTAATAGAACGGAAAATGTCATAATGCCTCTGTATCGCTGCATGGTGAGACCACACCTTGAATATTGTGTACAATTCTGGTCGCCACATCTCAAAAAAGATATAGTTGCGATGGAGAAAGTACTGAGAAGGGCAACTACAATGATAAAGGGGATGAAACAGCTCCCCTATGAGGAAAGACTGAAGAGGTTAGGGCTGTTCAGCTTGGAGAAGAGACGACTGAGGGGGGATATTATAGAGGTGTTTAAGATCACGAGAGGTCTAGAATGGGTAAATGTGAAATGGTTATTTACCCTTTTGGATAATAGAAGGACTAGGGGACACTCCATGAAGTTAGCAAGTAGCACATTTAAAACTAATCGGAGAAAATCTTTTCACTCAATGCACAATTAAGTTCTGGAATTCGTTACCAGAGGATGCAGTTAAGGCAGCTGGTGTAGCTGGGTTTAAAAAAGGTTTGGATAAGTTCCTAGAGTAGAAGTCTGTAAACTGCTATTAAATCAAAAGGGAATAGCCACTGCTTGTTGCTGGCATTAGTAGCATGGGATAGACAATGTTTGGGTACTTGCCAGGTACTTGTGACTTGGATTGGCCACTGTTGGAGACAGGATGCTGGGCTTCATGGACCCTTGGTCTGATCCAGTATGGCATATCTTATGTTCTTAATATGCATGAGATATATTTGCATGCACTGCCTCCAGAGCATGCAGATTTTATCTCATGCATATTCATTGTGGATATCCTGAAAACCTGATTGGATGGGGGTCCTTCATGACAGATTTGGGAACCTCTGTTCTACAGCTTTCTTTCCACTGGAAAAGGCTTCTGAAAACCCTTAATTCCCATGCGTCACCCTTTACTGTTCGACGTTGCTAGTGTTTACGCTGTTCATCTTCCAGTTCCTAGTTCCCTGTAAAGCCTGTTTGCTGCATTTTGTTCTATGTAAACCGATGTAATGTTCCCAACGAATGTCGGTCTATAAAAAACGTTCAAATAAATAAAATCCTTAAGGTATTTAAAAGTCTGCACCATATCTCCCCTCTCCTCCAGGGGATACAAATCTAGGTCCTTCAGTCTCATCTCTTTAAGTCTTTTGCTGCAGACCCCACACCATTTTGGTCACTTTTCTCTGGACCGCTTCCATCCTGTCCCTCTCCTTTTTGAGATACGGCGTCCAGAACTGAACACAGTACTCCAGGTAAGGGCTCATCAGTGACCTGTACAAGGGGTTATCACCTCCTTTTTCCAGCTGGTTATGCCTCTCTCTATGCAGCTCAGCATCGCTCTGGCTCAGCCACCACCTTGTCACATTGCTTCGCCACCTTCAGATCATCACATACCATCACCCTCTTTCCTGGTTCATACACATCAATCTTTCACCCCCTATCACACAGAAATGTTTGTTCTAAAGAAAACACAGCTGCAACAGGTAACTTGAGACTTTATTAGGGAAAGGCAAAGGGATAGGGACAAGGAACAGAACAAAGCACGAGGAAATAGTTTGTTGTGGGGGGCGACAGGTCCATACAACTGTACAATCACCCAGCCACCCCAAAGTTCTAGTGAGGTGCATAATCTTTTATACCTTTCATACTGACCAATCAGAGCACATTCCAAGTGTTATTCTTAGATAAGTGCAGTGCATTTCATTTGAGAATGATTTAGACCAATCAGCTAATGGGTCTGGGGTGTTGGCTGGCTGCATTCCAGCACGGAGGCAGAGTCCTCTGCATTCTGCATCTAACACTGGTATACAGGAATACAGCACTAAGAGGTGTCGGAAAGACAGTGCATACCTACATCGCTCCTTTGGCTTTTTGCATCCCCAATGCATGACTGCATTTCTTGGCATTGAGTCCCAGCTGCCGAACCTTCAAACACTCCTCGCGCTTTCTCACATCACTTTTCACATTCTCTCAGCTCCTTCTACTCTGTTGCAGAACTTCGTGTCATCCACAAAAAGACAAACTTTTCCTTTTAAACCTTCTGCTATGTCACAAAGATATTGAACAGAACTGATCCTTGAGACGCTCCACTTATCACTCTTCTCTTCTTAGAGTGGGTTCTATTCACTACCACTTGCTGTCTATCCGTCAACCAATTTGTAACCAATTTGGGACCCACCCCCAGGCTTCTCATTTTGTTCATGAGTCTCCTTTGTGGGACAGTATCAGAAGTTTTGCTGAAATCCAGATAAATCACATTAAGTGCTTGTCTTTGATCTAATTCTCTAGTCACCCAATCAAAAAATCCACTGCTGTTCTCTTAAATTTAAAGAATGTTTAGGGTTTTTTTTAAATTTCAGCCTTATGGGTTGAATATTGCAATTGAGTGGTATTCCTTAACATAATGGACAGTGATTGTGATTCCCTGGAATAGCCTTTTTCCTAACATCAGACTCTGACATCCTACCCCTTTTAAAAGTCACGGGGGTTCCCGTTCAGTTCCAGTTTTCGTTGCCAGAAACGAACGCCATTTACCATTCAACATGCCGGCATATTAAAGTAAGTCTTTGCTCCTCCGTTTTTATTTCATACCGATGCAGTAATTATAATTGAAATTTCTGTTTTATAGACGCACTCTTGAAGAAACACGTGTCCGAAACACGGTCCCGTGTTGGGCACTCGGTGGCGATAATTGAAGTGGGCATTTGGCGTGATATCGCACAGATTATAGACCCCCACGGGCCCTCTAACCCCGGATCGGGGAGACCTGACTCCAGACCCCCTCCATCCTCCTGGACATCTTCTGGCTCCTGCCCCGAAGGAGAAAGCAGTGGAGGGGGCCCATTGCGGTCGGGGTTTCCTGCACGAAGGAGGCACCGAAGAACACCCCCCCTTTTAACCCTTCTGCACCCCCCAAGGCACGGGCAGCCTTCCTGGACCTTGGAGTCTTGAGGGAAGATCCCTCCCCTCCCGATGCACAACCAGCGCAGAGGGAGCGCATATTCAAGCGAGCAGACGACAGCCCACAGGCCCTGCAAGCCTCCGTTCGCGGCTTATCCGCCATGAGGCCCACGCTAAAGTCGGACCTGGTGCACCACTGCGAAGAGGCGTCGCCCACGTGACCACTACCGGCAAGACGAGCGATTGCGCCAAAAGGCCGGCATGCGGGAAAGTCAATAGCAGGCCCGAAACGCCGCGGATCACAGTACAAGTTTCTCTGCCAGAGAAAAACTAAAGAACACAGCCTCTCACTCCCTCCTGCCCCTGCAAGTCGCTGGGAATCCCGCCAGGCTGACTGCCTCGGCACTGCTCCACGATCCGAGTTTCCTGGCCTCTTTGCTCTCACGACTACTCCTCTGTTTTTTTTTTAAACTTAAATCAACACACAGAAAAATCAAGAAAAACACAAAGGGTACTTCCCTGGATGGAGCAGCGGTACACAGGAGAGGTCTTCAGGGTACCCAGAGGGAGCCAGTCCCCTGGCTATCTAGGTCCCTGGAACAGCGGGCCACAGCAGCCAGGGGTATCCAACCCCTCAGTCGCCCGGCTCAACCCGAGGGATGGCCCAGAGAACGGAACTTAGCACCTCAGGGAGCAGAAGTCCACTCTAAATTTTCCAAGTCTCCACTCTCAGTCAGGACTGCAGGTTTGCACCTCTACCATCTGCTGGAGACAGAGAAATACTGAGGTGATTACCGGTGGCACTCTCAGTTATGTAGCAGTGCCTCCATCTGCTGGTAGGGATGCATAAACTCCTGGTCTGGACTGATCTGGGTATGTACAGGAATGTCTGTTTCTCATATCCTTTAAAAACTTCATCAACAATACAACAAACGAATGCTTCTGTAAGCTTCACATTCTGAAAAGGCTCAGACCACTCCTGCACATTCACGATTTCCGAATGGTTCTCCAAGCCACACTATTCTCAAAAATAGACTACTGTAGCTCTCTACTCCTCGGCCTCCCTGCAACTTCCACTAAACCTTTGCAGATGCCCCAGAACGCCGCCGCAAGGATACTAACCAACTCTAGTCGAAGAGACCATATCACGCCCATTCTCAAGAATCTACATTGGCTTCCCATCAATTTCAGAATCCTTCACAAGTCCCTCACCATCATACACAAAACCATCCACAATCAGTCCTCACTCCAGCTAAAAATACCGCTCCACCTACACTCCTCCATGAGACCAATCAGAGCTGCCTACAAAGGGACTCTCCACGCTCCCCCCACTAAGTCTACGCTCCACCTCTCCATATGGAAACGCGCCTTCTCTACAGCCGGACCTTCTCAGTGGAACGCATTACCCCCAGAGTTATGCCAGGAACAATGCCCGCTTGAAGGAGTTCAATTTTATGGACGACCGATGAATGAGACAACTGAGACTACTGAAAATCTCTGATTAACTATGCCAGCAGTGAAACGCACAGCCATATTGAACATACTAACCTTTGGAACGCAATGGCATGCATTACGTAGTTACGTACTGACATTCAGTGGAACGCACTTCCATTTTGAAATAACAATTTGTATTGTATTAATACGATCATCGCTATAAAATGTCTAACACATCAATTAAATGACGAAACAATAGTTTGATTATAAGCTACACCTACTTGAAAACCACTGAAAACCACGCTAGAAAATGCTTGTTCAGCAATTTGTATAACACATGTGTGAAAGATAAGAAAAGTAGAATGTATAAGAGCCAGCTCCTGAAGGGGAGGGGCATGCAGTTGTACTAAGCCTTTGTCTTAGCTGCATCTTGCTGGCAATAAAAGTCTATCTTTACGAATCAGTTGTCTGGGCCTCCTTTCTGACTTTTAGAGACGTTACACGCTCACCTTTAGGAAGAAATTGAAGACATGGCTATCCATACTAGCCTTTTCTTAATCTCCTGCGACACAAATACGGACTCCTGATGCAGTTATCGTTCAAAACTTGCTGTAATAATGCTGTAATTTCTTTCCCTCACCCAATCCCTAGTTGCTTTATCTCCCTCCCTACCTCGCATAGCTCCACCTCCCTGACAGCCCTGTCCTTCCTTAAGATCCGAGTTAAGTGCAGAGTTAAGTTAGAAGTTATCTATATCTTCATACGAGGTTTTACTGTATTTATCCTGATTACCCCTTGTTATATGTTAAGAACATACTTTTACCATCACATCTTGACAGCACTAACCTCTGATTATACTTTCACACTTACTTAGGGCCTTTCTCATACATGTACATCTTCTGTCACCTCACCCTAATACATTCCATCCCCAGCCTTTTGGGACGATGATCAGATGTTAGACCCAAATCTGTGTAGTAACTGGAGCAAAGAGAACAGTGAACACAAAACTGCAACTATTTGACAATATTCCTCTCTCATAAAATTACACACTAATATAAATGGTCAGACCATAAAACTTCTTCACAAAACACTAGATCTAATGGGGCGGATTTTAAGAGCCCTGCTCGCCTAAATCCGCCCAAAACCGGGCGGATTTAGGCGAGCAGGGAAGCCTATTTTACATAGGCCTACCGGCGCGCACAGAGCCCCGGGACTCGCGTAAGTCCCGGGGTTCTCCGAGGGGGGCGTGTCGGGGGGCAGTCCCGGTCGTCGCGGCGTTTTCGGGGCGTGTCGGCAGCGTTTTGGGGGCGGGTACAGGGGCGTGGCTACGGCCCGGGGCGGTCCGGGGGCGTGGCCGCGCCCTCCGTACCCGCCCCCAGGTCGCGGCCCGGCGCGCAGGAGGCCCGCTGGCGCGTGGGGATTTATGCCTCCCTCTGGGAGCGCAAACAAAAGTAGGCTATTCGCGCTCCTTTTAAAATCCGCCCCAATATGTGTCCATCCTTATAGGTTGATTGCTGAACTATTTGACTCATCCCACTATCCCTCATCATTTCAACAAAATCCCTTGCAAAATTCAGCCCTAAATTGTCTATGTGGACATTAAAATCCCCTAATATAATCCAATTCCATAAATTAAGATGGAGAATTAAATGTTCTATCTAATCTATTAAATCTTCCCTATGAAATATAAGGAGTTGATATACTAAACAAAAAGACCAGCAACGTATCTGTAACATCATACCGTCTATATGTTTCCCCAGATTCAATGGAAAGGAAAATTGGATCTTACCTGCTAATTTTCGTTCCTGTAATACCACAGATCAGTCCAGACTCCTGGGTTTTGCCTCCCTGCCAGCAGACGGAGACAGAGAGAGTTTCACTGACACTGTACATAACCTTGTGTGCCACCTGCAGTCCCTCGGTAATGACTTGTACCCAAACCAAGATGACAGCAACAACCATAAATTTCTAAACAAACTCCCTCCCCCCTCCAATGAGTTGGAAGAAGGCGAAGTTGCCCAAAAAGAGAACGGAAAACTCGTTTCCCAAATTTAACATGAGCAATCAGCATTGAAAACCTCTAACAACTCTGCAATATATACAAAGCAACAGTACTAGCGGCGAACTCTCCCCCCAGTAAATGGGCGGGTCTCTGGATTGATCTGTGGTACTGCAGGAACGAAAATTAGCAAGTAAGAACCAATTTTCCTTTCCCTATATGTACCCAGATCAGTCCAGAATCCTGGGATGTACCTAAGCTCCCCTTAACTCGGGTGGGACGTGGAGAGTTTTGCTCATAGAACATTCTCAGTAAAGCACATGGAAGCCGGAGCCCCGACATCCAAGCGATAATGCCTAGCAAATGTGGGCAGCGACTTCCCAGTTGCTTCCAGGGTAGGATGCCATCCAGCAAATTTCATGCGGAGACACCTGATGTGACTCAGTGCAGGAAGTTGCTTGAGAATGCGTCAAGTGCGCCCCTAAACCCCTTGGCAGCAGGCACCCTTTAGAAATGTAAGTCGACACTATCGCTTCCTTCAGCCACTGCACAATTGTAGCCTTAGACGACTATTTCCCTTCTCTGGACCACTCCACAGTACAAATAGGTGATAGGATCTACAAATAGGAGATGCAATCTATGAAAATCATAGATACCTCAATAATGCATGCCTCCAATCTAAGAGCCTAAGCTTCCCCACATGAGGTGTAGTGGAATCCAAATCCATAAAAGCTGGAAGTTCTACTGTCTAACTAAGAGGGAACGCCGAGACTACCTCAGGCAGAAAAAAAGGTACCATGCATAAAGATATCCCCTTGGTACTTTCAGTGTGGTCCGTGCCCAGCCCTCGGGTTGTGTAGGGTGTGCAGTAGCACAGGACTCTTCCAGATTCTTTGTCATGTTTCCAGTGCCAAGTCTTCATCCTGTTCCAAGCTAAGAGTCTGCTCCGCATTTGGCGTGGTTCGCGACCAGCCCACAGGCTGTCTAGGGTGCACTGCGGTATAAGGCTCGATCTGAATCTGAAACCTGAACCTGAATCCTGTACCTGAGTCTTCATCTAGTTCTAAGTCTTCCTTGTCGTTGTATAATGTCCAAGTCTTCAGTGCCTTCATCTAAGTTCCAAGTGTTCAGTGCCTTCCTCCAAGTTCTTGTCTCCAGAGTCTTCTTCTGTCCTTGACCTCTGTCTTTCCTGACACACAAGCCATTGCCAAGCAGCAGGTCCAAAAGGGCTTTTGAGTGGTCTCTGGGGTAGCCCTTCGGCTACCCCAGAGACCAGAATTGTGTTGCTAGATCTCACACCAGTGCATGCAAGTTCATCGAAGTCTCCGATGTGCCAAGTTTCTGAGTGTTCCAAGTCTCCTAATGCTTCCGAGTTTCTGTCTAGCCCCCGTGCCTGGATACTCTTGCCTCCCATGGCGTGTACCTTCGTGACTCGTCCTGGGGTTGTGCCATGGTCCAAGGGCTCATGCTGTAACCGGCAATCAGGCCTCAAGCCTGCTTGCAACAACAGATGACGAAAGCAATTCTTACATGCCGGGCTCAGCAAAAACCAGCGGGAGACAACTCTCCCTGAGCTCTGAATAGCACTGGCAAGATTAGAAGGAACCCCAGGCTGTAATGCAGCAGGGTAAATCGCATATATACCAGCAGTATATATGGCAGCAGTATATGGCATAATCACATATATGGCAGCAGTGTAAATTGCAAGGCGCTTAGGCATCTTTACTACTGGCGCCATGGATATAACGTCCACTAGCAGCACGCATAGGAACATAAATTGCCATACTGGGTCAGACCAATGATCCATCAAGCCCAGCATCCTGTTTCCAACAGGGGCCAATCCAGGCTACAAGAACCTGGCAATTACCCAAACACTAAGAAGATCCCATGCTACTGATGCAATTAATAGCAGTGGCTATTCCCTAAGTCAGCTTGATTAATAGCAGTTAATGAACTTCTCCTCCAAGAACTTATCCAAACCTTTTTAAAACCCAGCTACACTAACTGCACTAACCACATCCTCTGGCAACAAATTCCAGAGTTTAATTGTGCGTTGAGTAAAAAAGAACTTTCTCTGTTTAGTTTTAAATGTGCTACATGCTAACTTCATGGCATGCCCCCTAATCCTGTTGTCTGAAAGAGTAAATAACCGATTCACACTTACCCATTCTAGATCTCTCGTGATTTTAAAGACCTCTATAATATCCCCTCCTGTCGTCTCTTCTCCAAACTGAACAGTCCTAACCTCTTAGCCTTTCCTCATAGGGGAGCTGTTCCAACAGAAGAAAATAGGATAATGCATAAACATTGGCAAGTTAAATGTAAGAAATTGATAAGACAGGCTAAGAGGGAATTTGATAAGAAGTTGGCCGTAGAAACATAAACTCACAGTAAAAACTTTAAAAAATATATCCAAAGCAGAAAGCCTGTGAAGGAGTCAGTTGGACCGTTAGATGATCGAGGGGTTAAAGGGGCAATTAGAGAAGTTAAGGCCATCGCGGAAAAATTAAATGATTTTTTTGCTTCAGTGTTTACTGAAGAGGATGTTGGGGAGATACCCGTATCGGAGAAGGTTTTCATGGGTGATGATTCAGATGGACGGAACCAAATCACAGTGAACCTAGAAGATGTGGTAGGCCTGATTGACAAACTGAAGAGTAGTAAATCACCTGGACTGGATTCTATACACCCCAGGGTTCTGAAGGAACTAAAAAATGAATTTGTAACCTATCATTAAAATCATCCATTGTACCTGAAGACTGGAGGGTGGCTAATGTAACCCCAATATTTAAAAAGGGCTCCAGGGGTGATCCAGGAAACTTCAGACCAGTTAGCCTGACTTCAGTAGCCAGACGGACAGCCAGCTTAGATGCACGGGCGTGAACTGACATCAGGCACTATTTTGTGGCAGACCTGTGCAGAAAAAAGTGTGCAAACACCACTGTGGCCTACCATGCGGCAACTCAGAAAACCACAGAGTGGGGCCTAGCCGTGACTCCCCATCCCCCCCACAGAGATGGAGGCAAATGTCAGATCGGCCCTCTGAGGCTTGGAGACTAGAGATGTGCTTCGTTTTTAGGAATCGGGTCTTGCTTCGGTCGACCGATTCGTTTAAAAGTTTAGTTTTTCACGTGTGTTTTGTGTTTTTTTACGAACGGAGTTAGTGCGCACTAACGGGGTTAGTGCGCTTAATGTTACCGTTAGTGCGCATTAACTAATGTTAGTGCGCACTGCCAAAAATTGCAACTTTTAAGTAAAACGTATCAATTTTTAAGGAGTTCGTTAGCTAAATGTACGGTTCCCTGCTCCCACTGGTTCGCACCACCTGGAAACCAGGCAATGGGAATGTAGAATCAGTATTTTAAATCATCCGTAGTTAGTGCGCACTAACGGGGTTAGTGCGCTCACTGTTACCGTTAGTGCGCATTAACTAATGTTAGTGCGCACTGCCAAAAATTGCAACTTTTAAGTAAAACGTATCAATTTTTAAGGAGTTCGTTAGCTAAATGTACGGTTCCCTGCTCCCACTGGTTCGCACCACCTGGAAAACAGGCAATGGGAATGTAGAATCAGTATTTTAAATCATCCGTAGTTAGTGCGCACTAACGGGGTTAGTGCGCTCACTGTTACCGTTAGTGCGCATTAACTAATGTTAGTGCGCACTGCCAAAAATTGCAACTTTTAAGTAAAACGTATCAATTTTTAAGGAGTTCGTTAGCTAAATGTACGGTTCCCTGCTCCCACTGGTTCGCACCACCTGGAAAACAGGCAATGGGAATGTAGAATCAGTATTTTAAATCATCCGTAGTTAGTGCGCACTATCGCTGGCGAGTGCGCACTACCTAGGGTTAGTGCGCACTACCTTGAGCATGCTCTGTGAGGTCCCCGGAGGCCATTTTGCTTAAAATACACGCACTAATAATTATATTCTTACTACGTGCTGTCTCTCTGAGACAGAGCAGTGAGCTGAGTGAGCAGTGCTGCAGTGCACACACAGTGACAGTACAGTTCAACAGAACAAGAAGAACACAACATTATCGTTGATTATTATCATCAACTCTACCACTGTAAGTGTATAATATAATAAAAACATATAAGATTTTGTTTTAGTTTTTATACAGTATTACTTTAGTTAGCTACTTAGTTGGTTAAGTTAAATAGTTAATGCACTTTTTTTTTCGGTGAAGTAGCATAAAATAATATTAAAATAATATTAAATGAAGTTACTTACATTAGGGGAAATTAAAAGTTTAACACACAAAAGTACTTCATTAAATTTTATGCTAATTTAGTGAAAAAAAAGTTTAACAGAGATTGTCAGTGTCAGACAGCTCCCTCCCTGCATGAGAGGCTGGCTGGCTTCACAGACAGGGGGGGGGGGAGCTCAGCTGCCTGACCCTCACTGAACTGAATAGTATATAGGCCAGCAAGCCTCTCACTACGTAATGCAGGCAGGGAGGGAGCTGTCTCAGCCCTCACCCTCACCTTCACCTTCACAGTGAGGGCTGAGACAGCTCCCTCCCTGCCTGCATTACGTAGGGGGGGGGGGGGAGCTCAGCTGCCTGACCCTCACTGTGAGGGCTGAGACAGCTCCCTCCCTCCCTGTCTCAGCCCTCACCCTCACAGTGACAGTACACTATTCAGTTCAGTGGCAGGGACATGGGGGGAGGGGAGGAGTGAGGGTCAGGCAGCTGAGCTCCCCCCCCCCTGTCTGTGAAGCCAGCAAGCCTCTCACTACGTAATGCAGGCAGGGAGGGAGCTGTCTCAGCCCTCACTGTGAGGGTGAGGGCTGAGACAGCTCCCTCCCTGCCTGCATTACGTAGGGGGGGGGGGGGAGCTCAGCTGCCTGACCCTCACTGAACTGAATAGTGTATAGGCCAGGAAGCCTCTCACTACGTAATGCAGGCAGGGAGGGAGCTGTCTCAGCCCTCACCCTCACAGGGAGGGAGCTGTCTCAGCCCTCACTGTGAGGGTGAGGGCTGAGACAGCTCCCTCCCTGCCTGCATTACGTAGGGGGGGGGGGGAGCTCAGCTGCCTGACCCTCACTGAACTGAATAGTGTATAGGCCAGCAAGCCTCTCACTACGTAATGCAGGCAGGGAGGGAGCTGTCTCAGCCCTCACCCTCACAGGGAGGGAGCTGTCTCAGCCCTCACTGTGAGGGTGAGGGCTGAGACAGCTCCCTCCCTGCCTGCATTACGTAGGGGGGGGGGGGGGAGCTCAGCTGCCTGACCCTCACTCCTCCCCTCCCCCCATGTCCCTGCCACTGAACTGAATAGTGTACTGTCACTGTGAGGGTGAGGGCTGAGGGCTGGCTTCACAGACAGGGGGGAGCTGCCTAGCCCCTCCCTGCATTAGTGTGTGAGCTTCTGAACAAACAACTGTCCTATAGCACATACTTTTTTTCATCTCCTTTTTTATTTTCTCATGGTAGGATGGAACGTGAAAGGGAGTCTGGTGGTGGTGACAGGGGGAGGGAGTCTGACTCCTCCCCACCGTCCTCCTCCAAGGTGGCAGCAAGGTCCAGGAAGCCCCGCTTTACCCAGGCCGATGTGGACCTCCTAGCCCGGCTCATGCTCCTGGATGAGGGGAACCTTTACACCCCCCCAGGCAGCAGGCCTAACCTGCAAAGGGAGACTGCTGCCTGGGCCTCTCTCCAGGAGGAGTTTTGCCGGCAGGCCTCCTACCCTCGTGAGGTGGAAGACCTGAAAAAGAAAGGTGAGAAATAATAATGTTGATCATAATATTCAATTATAAATTATGTATATTATTTTGTCATTGAAAATTAAATAGAGTATGATAGTAATACTAGCTACAGTAGCTACTAGTAGCATACATTGAGTTATATAATTATAATGTAATAATTAACTACTATAAGTAATAAAAGTTATAATGTTAAGTAAATATATTTTAAAAAAACAGAAATACTAGTAGCTAGCTACTAGCTAGCTAGCTACTAGTGTACCACCCTTACCCTATACTATACTAGTATTAATACTTAATAACTAGACTACAAAGGAAATAAAATTATCTGTGGTATATTATTGATATTTATATTTATCGTTTTGAAATGGTGGTATTTGGGATTTTTTTGAAAGCCACATTGAAATATAAATAAAATAGTATTTATGTATAACTAACTTTTGTATGTTGCATAAAAAATAATCTAGTAGGTCAAGGCAAAACATGGGCATGTTGTAAAAATTAATCAATGTTATTCTTTTTCCTGTATATCCCTCTAATTTTCAGGTCGCCATCTGCGATTGCACGAGGGTAGGTGGCTCGAGGAGGTCCGCCGAACCGTGGCCCGTTCCGTGCCTGGTAAGTTGTTTTCAGAATACTACACAAGAACAACACACATTACACAAGTATTCAATTAATTGTAATGGAATTTGTGTTTAAAAATGTTTCTTTACTATAACAGTGAATGAATCATTGTGTCTGATCTCATTCTTGTTTTTAAAATTCTAACTGTTCTCTGAATTTTGATTTGTCTTGTACAGAACCACACCCAGGCAGGGACGAGGCGGGGCTTCCTGGGCCTAGTGGGAGGCAGAGCTGTCACCAGAGGAGGACGGAGGCAGCAACAAGTAGTGGTCTAGGTAGGAAATAATATATCTCTTGGCACGGCCAGTAAAGTAGTATTATCTGAGGCTGAAAAACAAAATCTTTTTTTTTTTATATCAATCAGTTTTAGTGGCTGGGGATTGGGAATGGGGGGAAGTGTGTATTTATTTATTTGTATATATTAAATGACACTGAGTGGCTATGATAGTAAACTAAAGAATTGAAGGTGAAAAAAAAGAAGAGGTTTGTAGTGTATCTCCTACCATCATATTCTGTGTAACCTGAGATTGACTATTATTTCTCCTTCCAATCCTTCAAATTATGTATTCTCTCTAATCTATGTTGATAGATTTGATATCCCTCCACTCTCCCCCTCACTCCTTCTCCCCTGCAATGGACTCCTCATTTTTCTATAATCCTCAAGGTCAATAAACTAAATAAGGGGTAGATTATTTTATAAACTTGCTCGCACGCATCCAGTATTTGCTTTTTTATTTGTCATATCTGACTATGTGTAATGTATGTATAATGTATAGTTCTGTGTCTCATGTTGAATTATTATTTTTTTTTAATTTCTTTACAGGCCAAGATAAAGCTGCCACCAGCCAGCGGCCCACCACTTCCACCAGCACCACCACCAGCGCCAGCGCCAGTGCCAGCACCAGCACCAGCACTGCCGTACTTCCTCCAGGATCTCCTCCAACCTGTAAGTGCTGTTGTGCACAATATTCAAAGTTGGAGGAGATCCTGCAGGAAGTACGGCAGTTCAAGGCGAAATATGATGCCGACTTCATGATGTTGCAGCAGAGGGTCGGAGAGGTACAGGCCAGTGTCTGTAATGTGGAGAGGAGGTTGTTAGCCCTGGAGGAGGCCCCTCAGGAGCAGAGGGAAATGGCTTCTCCTCCTCATGAGATGCCTCATGAGGAGGAGGTGCCAGTTCCCTCTGCTTCAGAGCAGGTTTCTCCAGTGGCGGCACCCTCCTCTCCACATGAGCCTGACCCTGCTGCAACATCATGAAGTCAAGGCATCATATTTCGCCTTGACCTGGGCTGCTGGGCTGGTTTTTTTTTATTTTAATTTTTTATTTTTGACAAAAATGTTTGTCTATTGAATGTTAATGCTAATAGTTAAATATGTTAAAAAAAATAAATGTTTTAACATTGTGCAAAATGTTTGTTTGTTCTTTTTTATATATTATTTTATTAGTCATTTAACTAATAATAATTATTCAAAAATAATATAGTATGGTACTACTAAATTACAAAGAGCAGACATGTACGGATGTATGTCTATTATAATCCAACATATTTCATTGTTTTAGTAGTAACTAAGTTAGTCATACACTTCCATACAACATTCAGTCTGGCTGAATTAGCACAAGTTGTATACTTGTGAGCAGTAGCGCCAACGTCAAGGCTTCAACCGTGGCTACTGACCATTCACACATCTTTCAACCTGGCCAATACAATATTGTGCACTGTGTGCAGTGTGTGCAGCACTCAAGCTACTGCAATGACTCACACGTCAATGCCAAAAATTGCTCCATGACCAAGACAGCCATTTGAAGCAAAAACTTTAATGCTTGTGATACTAAAGTAGGAGTAAGGACTAGGAGAAAGCAGACTCATGAACAAAAAATCCTTCAGAAATGTACAACTTCTGGGTGCTCAGTTTTCTCTTTTTATTACACTCAAGGGTGTTTGTATATATTTGGTTAATCAATATATTGTTACAGTAGTGGATATAACAGTAACAGTTTATATCCAACTAGTAGCTAGTAGTAGTAGCTACTAGTTGGATATAAACTGGATATCCAAGTAGTAGCTAGTAGTAGTAGCTAGCTAGTAGCTAGCTACTACTAGTACAACCACTAGCTACTTAGTTAGAGTATCAACCTCTCTGTGCACTGTAAGTGCAATTTTATATTGTATTGGCCTGAAATTCTTTCATACTTCATTCACACAATCATGCTGTCGGAGATGGATGCTGAGGCAGAAGAACCCAGCGAGGACTTGCCTGCCTCAGAGGTGGACACTGGGGGAAAGGAGCCTGGGAGTGAGAAGCCTGTGTTGGAGACGCAGCAGGACAGAGTGTTCATGTCTTGTGACTCCCAGACTGGCTTCTCCTGTGGGCCACAAGAGGCAGCAGCGGCAGTGTTGTGGCCGCTGCTGCCTCTTGTGGCCGGGCACCCCAGCAAGCGATGCGGGGAGCACAGCTGCATAGAGCCAAGCCTCTCTTCCACCCCTTGACCTTGGATCTCGGCCCTCGACAAGAGGCTCACTCCTCCCAGTCACAGGGAAAGTTCGGATACCCAAGCTGTGGAAAGTTCGTTTTGATAAAAACCAATTGCTCGACTAAGTCTGGAGACAAACGTGCACGGTGTGGACTCACTATGTTCCCTGTCATTGAAAATACTCTTTCACTTTGCACACTTGTTGGCGGGCAGGAAAGAAAGTGCTGTGCTAGTATTGCAAGATCAGGCCACATTGAAGCTTTCTGTGCCCAATATCTCAAGGGATCTGAGTCCATGCTCTGAATTGGCTCAGACAGAAAAACTCTTAACATGCAGTTCTGAAACATTCTCCTGCAGGTAGGACTCAGTAGTAGTAACTCTTCTGCCAACAGCTGATGCGATTGCTTGTGACATGGCAGGCAGTTCATTAAATGTGGAATGACTCATATTTTGATGTGTTATGGAAGGGGTAGGGGAGCAGCTGATCATACTAGTACTTGAGCAGGATGGAGTTGGAGACTGAGAGGATAATACTAATTCTTTTTCATCGTTACCAGTGGAACAGACCCTGTTAGACATTATGTTTTCAACCATTTTAATCAACTTTTTTTTCCAATGTGTAAGAGCATTGTTCTTGAGAGCAATACTGCCTTTCACACGTGGGTCACACATCGTGGCTAACATATAGCAATCCCTTTGCATGAGAGGTTTCAATCTTTTTTCAACTTGCTCTTTAAGCATTTAACAAGCATTAACACTTCCTTAGAGAAATCTGGATGATGCAGAAATTCCTGTAATACCTCCTCCAGATAGTTTATTACAGGGATGACACCACCCAAAGTGGCATTAGCTGAACTCAATGCATCAGTATATACTTTGAAAGGCTTGAGGACATGCACCATGTGTGCAATGTTTGTCCAGTCCTGACATCCAAGAGGATTTTCCAATCCAATTTCAGTTGCCATTGCCAAATCATGAAGAGGTGTCTGCTGTTCAGACAACCTCTCCAACATAAGATAGGTGGAATTCCATCTGGTAGGCACATCCTGAAGAAGGTTGTGCAAAGGTGCGCCAACTGCTATTTGCCTCTTTCTGAGTTGCTTCCCACTTTTTACACTACGATTGAAATGCCCAGCTATTTTGCGACACTTTTCAATCAACCGCTTCAGGAGTTGACTACTACAACTAGTAGTAGTACCACCTTCCTTGCCACTAAGCCCCAAAGCATCCCTCACTATCAGATGCAGGGTATGTGCAAAGCATCGGATGCCGCTGAATCTGCCATCAGCCAGAGCCTTAATAATATTGGAACCATTGTCAGTAATGAAAAATCCATTTAAGCATTCCATATCACTGCTTCTAAGGAGCCCATTCCATTTTTCCATCATCCCCTGAATTGCGTGTAAGATATTTTCTGAAGTATGTCTCTTGTCTAGCACTTGAGCATGCAGTAAAGCCCAATGGTATCCTGGCGAAACCTTTTTGGAGCTGCTGCCACTGCCACTGCCAATGCTGCTAGTGCTTACAGGTATTAATGCCTCATCCAGCTGCCACCAATGTGCTGTTAGAGACAAATATGCATGCATTGCATTCATACTAGTCCAAACATCAGTGGTGAGATGGATGCTCCTCCCCTTTGCCCTTGCCATCATAATCTGCATTTCAGCACGACATTTTCTGTATAGGGAAGGAAGCACCTGACGGCTAAATGTACTTCTTGAAGGAAGTTTGTAGTAAGGGGCGAAATAATGAAGCATCCGCTTAAATCCCTCATTTTCTACAATCTGCAGTGGCTGATCATCCAAAGCAATCATTAGAGCAATATGTCGTGTACCCACTTTAGACATTGCCTGCTTCCTGCTCTGTGACATTGCAGAAGAACACCACCCCATCTGCTCCATGGTAGCTTGCCGCTGCTGCTGGGGATGAGGAAGAGGAGACTGCTGCTTCTGCAGATGCACACAATCTGTATCTTCTTTAGTACTACTACTTTCCTTCTGTGGCTGCTTCCCTGTTGCTTTACTTGAAGCCTGGGCAAGCACGGTGGGACCAGCTTCTTCTGCAAGCAACAGTGCTCTATGTTCTCTTTCAAGGTGATATTTCATGTTGCTGTTAGTAAGATGTCCAATAATTCTTCCACGGCTCACCATCTTTTTACAATGGATACATTGTCCAAATCTCTGGTCAGCCACAACATGATAATGATTCCAAATCTTTGATGTCCTTGTACTGTTCCTTACTCTAGGCTGGATACTTGTCATTTTCATACTAGTAGTAGAAATAGTAGTAGTAGTAGTAGTAGTCACACGTGGATGTTCAAATGGTGTAGGGGACAGGGTACCAGCAATACTGCTGGCACTGGCAGTAGTTGTTTGTTTTGCAATCTGACTAACATTGTCATTGCTTCTGTTCTCCTCCTCCTCCTCCTTCTCCTCTGAATGTTTACTAGCCAAAAACTCCTGATCATCATCCTCCTCCTCCTCCTCCTCCTCCTCAATATCTGATTCTTCATCATCATCAAATATTTTCTGTATCACCATTCTTTCATCTAATCTTTTCACCTTTCCCTCAAATTTTGCTCGTTCCTTCCCTTGCAACAAGTTTCCTTGCACTTCTACATCCTCTTTCTTCTCAAAAAATCGCAGTTTTTTCCTAGGGACTGGCAGACAGCTCTTTCCAGTAGCACTATCACTAGCAACACGTTTTTTTCCAGAGGGTACTGGTAGGGGCATTATGATCCTGTGGTCAAAGAAATATATAATAAATATAGTACATTAAACAAGTTAATAAATTAGTTTGGTATTCATATTTAAAACTTTATTGAGCTAATAGCATTAGCTAGCTAGCTAGCTATTGCTTGCTAAGGCTACCCCCAGACCACAGGACAAAGAAGGATATAGTGATTATTTTTTATTAGTCAGTGAGTGACACTGACAATTGATAATTTGATATAGTATACTTACTAATATATTATATTGCAATTTATACCATGCATTGGCCAGAGCATCAAACTGCAGCAGACTGAGACTGAAACTAGGCTGCAATACTTCAGTTCACTCATTACATTAGCCTCCTGGCAGGACTGGCTAGGCTTTTCTGTTAATACTACATGCAAGCCAAGCATTGAGGTTAGAGAAGTCCTATTCTTATTTTTCATATCCTTTTCAGGCCTATTCTGTTCTTTGGACTAAAATAACTTCTCCCTCCCACTTCAAGTCTTACCCACAAATCTCACACACAGGAGCAGAAGCCTTAAGCCAAGCACAAGAAACATAATATAGGATATTGGACAGACTATTGGCCAATTATAGGTTTAGTAGTAGAATTGATTTGATAGTAGTGACTCACTGGCTTTAATAGCTAGCCATAGCCAGTGACACTAGGCTAATAGCCAAGCTAGCTATTAGCCTAGTGTCACTGGCTATGGCTAGCTAGCTATAAACACTATTAGTGATAAATCTAGTAGATTACACATACATCTATATAATATTGATAAATATAATATTATATAATTTTATATATTTATAAATCTATTAAAACTCTACTGCTACAATGTTCAGAAAGCAGTCAAAGCACCTACCTTGTCCTTTATAAGCAAGCACTGCTGCTGGACTGGAGTGCTGGTGCCTGCCTATGCCTAGGCTAGGAATGCTGCGAACGAAGAGCTCACTCAAGAAACAGAAAAAAAGAGTAGAGCTCAGCTCAGCTCACTGGTTGTGGCTATTGGCTATTTTGGCTAGTGGTACTTGGCTGCTAGCAGTAGCTATATGCTACTGTGGCTAGTGGCAATGGCTACTGGCTGGCTGGCTGGCTGGCTAGTATCATAGGCTGATACTAGTATCAGCTAGCAGCTAAGCCAGCTAGCAGCTACCCCTTATTAATAACAATAAAGGCTGTATAATATTAGCTATCAATCAACAGCTGCAGCTAGCTATAATGACTGATTGACTGATGTTTTCTCCTCAAACCCACAAAACAAAAGCAACACATAAGCAGAGCACCCCTTATTATATAGCTATTATAGCTACCTATTGACTAAAAGTAGGAGGGAAAATAAACCTATTAATTTAAGTGGCCAATTCAAAAATGATGCAAATGAATATTATGCATAATATATCAAACAAATTCTAGTCACATGATTGATGACCTAATCACAATATCCACAGACACACTACTACAGTAGGATTAGAACTTCAAGCTAATAGCTCTATCCCCCATTCCCATTCCCCATCCCCCATATAAAACAATCTGTAAAAAACAGCACCTTGGCTGTTGGTAACCTTGGTAATGAATAAAAAACAAGAAGACACCCAATAGGAATACATATTCAACCTTCAATTTAAAAAAAAGTGTCAATTTAGTATCAATTTACGTTAGTGCGCACTAACATATATCACCGCGCACTGCCATGTACCGAGTGCGCACTAATAATCCGTTAGTGCGCAGTATGGTGAGGCGCCATGTACTGCGCACTACGTCCAGCGACTGCGCGCTAACGGATAGTCCATGCGCACTAACATCCGTTAGTGCGCAGTAATAAAAAAACCGACTTTAACCCGAAAATTCGTGGAATTTTGATTCTTTTTCCCAACTTCCCCAACAATGACGATTTAGACAATGTCGTTGGCATTGACTAAATCGTGAAAAACGATTGCACATCTCTATTGGAGACCAGAATAGGAGAGAGGGTGAGAGGAATCCCTAACATCATCTCTCTCTCATCTCCTTCTTCTTTCCTTTTTTTTAACTCCTTACATGAATTCAGCCCTTCCTGTCCAAGTACAAAGTCAATCTCAGCCGCAGCCACTAGCGGTTTAGCTATTCTCTCCTGGCAGCTAAGTTCACGCCGGAAAACTGGCTACTAGACCAAGACTCTTGACTGAGGGATCATGAGATATCACCTCAGGAGAACTTGACTGAGGGAGGGACCATAAGGTATCACCTCAGGAGAAGCAGTGTCTGATTAATCTCCTTCTTTTCTCTCTTTTATTTTTTTTTTAAAAAGCAATCCCCAGTAAGGAGTTGGACGTCCAGCATCTGCTGGAGACAGAGAATACTGGTGGGCTGTCAGTGCAGGGGTGTATATATACCGTGATAAAATGTAAACCGATCAGATATGGTTATTTACCATGAAGGTCGGTATAAAAAACTGTTAAATAAATAAATAAAATAAATAAAAGACAGAAAATCAAGATGCTCTATGGTGCAACTGCACCTTGAGTACTGTGTGCAATTCTGGTCCCCCCCATCTCAAAAAAAATTTAGCAGAATTAGAAAAGGTGCAAAGGTGGGCAACAGAAAATATAAAGGGGATGTAACAGCTCCATTCTGAGGGAAGGATGGACAGATTAGTGCTCTTCTGCTTGGAGAGGAGACTGGGAGGGGTGCGGTGGAGCTTCATGAAGTCATAAGCCAGGTGGAACAGATAAATAGGGAAGGGTTATTTACCCTTTCCAACATTATTACGCCTAGGGGGACACGCCAAGGAAAGTAACTGGTGGCGGGTTTAAAATAAATGAAAGTACTTTTTCAATCCAGGCACAATGAAGGTGTGGTGAAGACAGCTAGCACAGCTGGGTTTAAAAGGGGTTTGGAGAGGCTCTTGGATAAGTTCTTTATTTATTTATTTATTTATTGTTTTTTTTGTTATACCGAGTTTCATGATAGGCATCACATCAACCCGGTTTACAAATAACAAGGAGTGTAAAGCATAACGTAACGTAAAAAACAATATTTTCAATAAGAACCTTGAACTTTAAATACAGTGAATCAGAAAAAGGGAGAGGGAAAGTTACAAAAAACAAGGAAAATAAACTTGGGATGGAAGGGGAGAAATTGAACAGCACAATATTTACATTTCAGCCTATTGATACATTAGAATAGCAAGTGAAAAAATAAGACTATGAAACGGTACATAGGTAATCATATGAATAAATATGACACAGTTGTGAATGGTAATAGTATGATAAATATTCAGCAGGAATTAGTAAGAGAGGGTTTGAGGTTGGTTGATTCGTGTTTACATTCCATTATTGCATACGAGTTAGTGCTAGTGAGAGGAGGTTTTATTCAAGGCTTGGAAATGCTTTTTTGAAAAGCCAAGTTTTTAGTCTTTTCCTAAATGTTAAAGAGCATGGCTCTTGTCTCAAATCAGGTGGGATCGAGTTCCAGAGAGCTGGACCTGCTGATGAGAAGGCTCTGAGACTCAAGGATTTATGTTGGTAGGTTTTGGCCTTTGGAATTTGGAGTGACTCTTTGTAGTGTTCCCTGATAGGCCTGGCGGAGGTGAATTTTTTAAGTGGTATTTGTAGGTCGAGTTGCGTGTGTTGGTTGATAGTTTTGTAAATGATGTTAATGGTTTTGTACATGATTCTATAGTGGATCGGAAGCCAATGGAGGTTTTTGAGAATAGGTGAAATGTGGTCAATTTTCCTGGTATTTGTAAGGACTCTGGCTGCAGAGTTCTGAACCATTTGTAAAGGTTTGGTGTCAGAAGCTGGGAGGCCTAATAGTAATGAGTTGCAATAATCTAGTTTGGAAAAGATTATTGCTTGCAAGATTGTTCTGAAGTCCTGAGTGTGAAACAGCGGTTTTATTCTTTTCAGGATATGTAATTTGTAGAAGCAATCTTTGGTGGTTTGGTTAATGAATGTTTTGAGGTTGAGACGATTGTCTAGGATGGCTCCTAAGTCTCTTACGTGGGTTGTTTGAAGGAGTGTGGGTGGTTTAGGAAGTGTGTTATTGTTTTCCGGTGATATGAGCAGGAATTCTGTTTTCGAAGCATTGAGTACAAGGTTTAGACTGTTGAGGAGAAGTTTAATTTCTAATAGGCAACTGTCCCAGTATTCCATTGTTTTTGAGATTGATTCTTTTATAGGGATTACGATCTGTACGTCGTCTGCAAAAAGGAAATGTTTCAGGCTTAATTTTGTAAGTAGTTGGCAGAGTGGTAGCAGGTAGACATTGAAAAGGGTGGGTGAAAGTGATGATCCTTGCGGCACTCCTCTATTAGAAGGGTGGTATTGGGATTCTTTATTATGAATTTTGACTCTGTATCCTCTGTTTTCTAGAAATGTTTTGAACCAGTTTAGTGTGGCACCTGTTAAACCAATGTTTGCCAGCTGTTTTAGAAGAAGGGCGTGGTTGACGGTGTCAAAGGCCGCCGAGAAGTCAAGGAGGATTAGTAAATATGCTTGGCCTTTATCAATACCAGAGAGTAGGTAGTCCATGAGTGAAATTAGTAGCGTTTCGGTGCTTGCGGCTTTGCGAAAACCATATTGGTTTGGGGACAGAATACTGTGGTCCTCTAGGTAGTTGGATAGTTGGGTGTTTACCAGTTTTTCCATGATTTTAGCTATAAATGGTAGGTTGGAAATAGGGCGGAAGTTGTTGGGATCACATGCATTTAGATTTGGTTTTTTTAGCAGTGGCTTGATTGAGGCAGTTTTTAGGTCATCTGGGTAGATGCCATGTGATAAGGAGCAGTTTATAATATCTGCTAGGGTTTTTGCTATTGTGTCCGGGATAAGAAGAAGCATTTTGGTAGGGATTTGATCAAATGGGTGTGATGACGTTTTCATTCTTTTTAATACATTTTGTATCTCTGTGATTGTGATGGGTTCAAAGGCATTAAGCTGGATGTCTTTATTTTGGGGAAGATATGTGTTATCTGGAGACGTAGTGTTTGGAATCAGCTGATTAAGGAGATCCGATATTTTTTTGTTAAAATGAAGAGCCAATTCGTCTGCTTTAGTCTGGGCTTGTTCGGGTGGTATATCTGGAGTGATAGGTTTAGTGAGGCTGGAAACGAAGGCGAATAGAGCTTTTGAGTCAAAGCTGAGATGATGAACCTTTCGGGCATAGTAGTCTCTTTTGATTTTCAACGTGGTACTTTTGTAAAGATGGAGTGATCGTTTGTAATCAGAGAGTGAGGCTGGTGAAGGGGCTTTGCGCCATTTTCTTTCTTTTTGCCGAAGTAATTGTTTGAGTTTTCGTAGTTCATCATTATACCAGGGATGTCGTTTGGATGTATTAGCAGACCTTGTTTTGGTTGTCAGTGGGCAGAGAGTGTTTGCTATAGATTTTGTTATTTTGGACCAGGATTGGAGGGCAGCGTTAGGGGTAGATACTTCAATGAGTGGTAGATCCGAGGTTAGAGCTTTACTTAGATGTTCCGAGTTGCAAGGTTTTCTGTATAGGAAAGAGGGTCTTGAGTTGAGTTTGGAGTCTGATCGAGGTAAGGAAAAGCTGGTGGAGATTAGAGAGTGATCTGACCATGGGACTTTTTTGCAATTTGGTTGTTTTGTAAGAGAAATACCAGTGTTTGTAAAGAGTAGATCGAGCGTGTGGCCTGCTTTGTGGGTGGGTTTATTGATTTGTTGTCTGAATCCCATCGCTGACAGTGCGGTGAGGAGGGCTTCACAGTTTGTAGAGAGGGGAACTTTGTCAACATGTAAATTGAAGTCACCCAGGATTATAGCAGGGGAGAAATTGAAGTCACCCAGGATTATTCTTGGAGAAGTCCATTACCTGCTATTAATTAAGTTGACTTAGAAAATAGCCACTGCTATTACTAGCAACAGTAACATGGAATAGACTTAGTTTTTGAGTACTTGCCAGGTTTTTATGGCCTGGATTGGCCACTGTTGGAAACAGGATGCTGGGCTTGATGGACCCTTGGTCTGACCCAGCATGGCATTTTCTTACGTAAAACTCCATTAGCCATTAATTTTATGGACGCTTGGGAAGGGCAGGAATTAAATGTGCTCTCTGGGACCCTGCAGGGCCCCTGTGACCTGGCCAGGCCAGGACTTGACCTATCTTTGGTCTGAGCCAGCCCGATCTGTAGGCAGTCCCTGACCCTCACTTGTTTACTAATAATGTCAAATTCCACGTTTAACACGTGCACACACACAGCGTTGTCTTCCCGCCTTTCCAACGCCCCTGCCTGATCTTCCTCCGGGAGAGCAGCGGCTCCTCAGATAAAATCCCGTCCGGCCCCACCCCGCGCGGCGCCGTAACCAGGGGCCGTCGTCAGGGAGACAGGCGTGCGTGCGCGCGCCGACGTCACAGACGGTTGGCGCGGGGAGCGGAGGCCCGGCAGGACGCGGAGCGGCGCCTGGCCCCCGCGCGCGGCGCCGTAACCAGGGGCCGTCGTCAGGGAGACAGGCGCGCGTGCGCCGACGTCACAGACGGTTGGCGCGGGGAGGGGCGGGGGAGGCGCGGAGGCCCGGCAGGACGCGGAGCGGCGCCTGGCCCCTCGGGGGGCCCCCCGCCGCACTCCTTCCCCCGATGGAGCCCGTCTTCCAGAGCGTGGACGTGGACTTGACCAAGCAGTACCTGGGGCTGCTGCGCGAGAACGCCGAGCTGCGCAAGATGATGGCGCTGCTGCAGGAGAACTGGGACCTGCGGCACGCCATCCACGACCAGGAGAACCGGGCCCGCGTGCTCTCGCCGCCGCCGCCGCCCGCCCCGGCGCCCACGCGCGCCCGCCAGTCGGCCGTCTCCAGCCCGGCCAGCCTCTGCGCCTCCTGCGGCCGGGACGTGCGCCAGGCCCGCCGCCGGAAGGAGTACTCGGCCGGTGAGGAGGGCAGGGCGGGCGTGGGCCCAGGCTTTTCAGGGTGGGGGAGGCGGGTGATGGCCCTGGGATCGGAAAGTGGACTGCCAGGCATCACCTTTCCTCCCTAAAGGAGCTTAAAACCTTGTTCCAGACCTTTTAGGGCCATTGGTTTATTTTCCCCTGATAAGCAAGGATGAGTTAGCCGTGATCTGTGGGTGACCAAATAACGTCCTCTCTCCAAACTAGAAGAGCTTTGAACGTTACTGAGCACGTCTGGGGGTTCCTGTGCACCCTTTCCTTCATTTTCACCTTCAATTTTTGTCTGAGCAGAAGCACAGAGGCTTTCTCTCCTCAGATTCTTACATTTTTTCTCTCTTGTTGCCTTCCTGCCTCCGCAGGCAAATAAACAGCACTTTTCAGTGCTCCTAAAAAGAACAGAAGAAAAGAGAAAATCTCTCCGAAGGAACCTTCTGGAGATATTTTCAGCAAAGGAAAAAGCGGTTTCAGGGCCTGTGAATGCGGTCAGGTCATTTATTTAAAAGCATTTCTTGCCTGCTCCCTTCAGATTTTGAGGTGGGTCACAAAGGAAACATGCAGTCCATAAGAATAAAAACAACAAAGCCAAAGACCAGTACAGCAAGAACTTCATGAGATCTGTTATCGTCTGGGCCCAGACCATGATCATTCAAACCACCCTTTGTATGGAAAGTTGTACTCATGAGACCAGGGAGCCATGACAGCTAAAAAGAAGAGCAGTGTTGGACCCAGGATGGTTATGCTCCAACTCTTTCCCGTAGCATGTCTTCATCAGTACTCCACCCTTCCAGAAGTGAAGTGAAGACCCAGTTGAAACACCTCCTTGGCACCGGTCCGAAGGAAGAGATATATTCTCTCCTGCATCTTCACACAAGGACTCGCCTGTACAACAACTCGGGAACATGCAGTGGTGTTTCCAGCAGTGGAACCAGACATTCTGAGAGCAGACACTCCCTGTTCATTTCGCCGGGCATATCTTTCTGCCAGACACTTTAAGATATTCACCATCTATCAGAAATGTGCCTGTCTTACAACTTACCACACAAGGACTGACCGATTTTAGGATCCGGAGCCAATTTGTTTCATCATACCCCTAGCATCCAATAAACCACCTGTGGTTCAGGCAGAGCTTATACTGGTGCCTGAAGAGGGAGTAGCACCAGCATCACCTACACAGTAGATTCAATCATTAGAACAGCTCAGGGATATGGTAAAAGCATTCTTTGCTACCTTTTCACCAGCAACCTCAGCTTTTCCACTGATGCATCCTACATATGCTACCATATGTACCACACTCTATCCTGTCCCAATCTCCTTTTAAGGTTATGTCAAGAGCACCACCACTTCTAACTCCATTGGCAGGATCCCAGCTCTCCAGTAGGAGGAGATGGAAACATATATTCAACCTCACTGCACTGCCTATCCTTTTTGCCATCAGCTCCTCTATCTCCGTGTTCGCCTTCACCTTGATTATCTGTGGTCCATCATCAGGGGAGCCCCAGGTAGTCCGGGGATCCCTTTGGACCCGTCTCCAATATCACAAGGTCATACGTCTCCTCTAGAGGATGTCTTCTCCAAACTGATGGAAAAGATGAGAAATTCCCTTAATATCTACATATAAAAGGATCTGGATTTGTGTGCGGATGTCATGAGCAATTTACACATTTTAGACATCCCACCTGAATTGGTGACCCTTCCTACATGTTCCCTACAGGATAACGTTCAAATGAAAATGTGGGAAACTCCAACTTTGATTGTAATGGGCACAAGAAAATTAGATCTCAAGTTTTGCATGCAAAAATCACCAGGATATGGAATACTCCAGTTACCTCATTAGTTGGTGGTTGTCAAATTGGCTCTTGAAAAGGCCAAAAAGACAAGACTCCACTTGAACTCGCCACTAGGAAAAGAACATCATCTGGATACAGGGCCGGAGAGAGCAGGAATTAGGCCCGTGCCAGCTAAGAAAAGTAGGCCCCTATGTAAGGTTCTGATGTGATACTTAATAAGAGAAATCATTTTCTAAATTTCCCAAATAATTTTTATTTAAGAAGGCTTTATGAGCTTTTTTGTTAGCAAATTCTTCAATTACAATTGAAATTTTTATTTATACATATTAGAAATAGATATATTTTAGCTCTTTTTTTTTTTTTTAATTTTGCCCAACAAAGTAGGCCCCTTGAACATTGTAGGCCCTAGCCAAATGGCCATGCTGGTACCCCCTGTCTCCTGGAGTGCCTGGATACTTTCAGCAAAAAGGTCTTCCAAGGAACAATGCTGGTGGCATGGATTGCGCACCATGAATTTTAAACGGTATAGCACATACATGACTGCATACAAGATCTCAAACCATTTATTAAATCAGAATTGGGAGAACTCTTCTCTACATAGCTGCTAGTAGACATAGAGGAAGCGGTCTTGATATCTCCTACAGGTGGTATATGAATTGTTTGCTATCCCAGTCTGAACTTCAGCTTTGTCCATTGGCACCTGGAGAATGATGTAGCTGTGAACCAGTTTCATTCGAGAAGATGTTCACAAGAAATTAGCTGACCTGCTGTGTCTTGGAGACAGCCTATTTGTTGAGAAGCTGCATGAGACTATATCCGAAATAAAGGAAGAGAATGTGGGAGTCCTGGTATTCTCCACGACATCCAACCAACTGTCTCAGCATAGGCAGGCTTATTGCCCATTCAAAAGGCCTTATCTGCATGAGCCTTATTGACCAAATTAACACTACTGTCTGCCTCCCTTTCAATTACAAGACAACAAACTCAATAACTGCTATCTCACAATCATCCCAGAGAATGCCATCAAGCAAAAAGCCCACAGCAAACTCAACCAAAACCTCAGAATTTTTAGTACATCCGATTCTGGAGAATTTCAAAACAGTGGGGAGCAGAATACAGGCTTACTTGAAAGCGTGATGATTAATCACCAAGGACCAGTGGGTCTTATCTATATGTGATGGGGATCGACTGAATTTCTCTCAAATTCCTAGCCTACCTTACTACATGTCAGGGAGAGTCAACCCTTGTCAGTTACCCCAGTTTCAGAAGGAAGTTCAACACCTCTGTAAACAGACGATTGAGGTGGTTTTCACGACAAATTGGGAATTAGGTTGCTACTCGTAATACTCCTCATTCCAAAAAAGATGGGGGTGTGGGGAAGAGGCTATGCCCTATTCTTGATCTCAAGATATTAAATACCTATCTTCAACGGGAAAAATTTTAAATGAACTCTCTTGGCACTATTCTCCCAGACATTCAGTAGGAGAAGTGGATGTGCCCCCTGTATCTTCATGTTGCCTACACCCACATTCCCATTCATACTTCTTCTTGGCAGTACCTTCATTTTCACATAAATAAGATTCATTACCAGTACAAGGTGCTCCCTTTTGGACTATCTGCTGCCCCCAGGGGGTTCACAAAGTGCCTTGCAGCGTTGGCTACGTATCTCTGTTGTCAGGGAATTCAAATGTTCCTATATCTAGATGATTGGCAGATAGCTCCCTTGCACGATGAAGCACTACAGTCCCTTCAAAAGACAATTGAGCTTCTTAAGAATTTAGGTTTCTTATTAATTTTGGGAAGGCCTAACTCCAACACGCACTCTTCAATTCTTTAGGGCACAAATCAACGCTTTTCCAGAACAGAGCATTGCTAACATAAGGACAGGAGTTGAGGTCATATCATTTATTGATCAACCAGACCTATGCTGCCCATCAAACGTTAGTAGCCCTGGGCCACATGGCAGCTGCTATTCATATGGTCCCTCACACGAGGTTATGTTTGCGCTGCCTGTGGTGGGGACTCAAAGTGCAATGGAATCAGCTGCTCCAGGCAGTTTACTCTTGGGTAAACATAACTCCAGAAATAAGAACTGCATTGGTGGCTACAACCACCAAGTATTGACTGAAGGTGCATCCCCCCTTATTTTACCAAGTAACTCTGGTGACTGATGTCTCCACAAAGGGTTGGGGTGCCCACACACACTCACTAGACTCAAGAACAAAAGCTGCAGATGAATCTGCTCAAATTGAGGGCAATCAAACATATTTTGACAACTTTTTCCCATCTCCTCAAAGGAAAAAGCATATTAATACAGGTTGCCATGTTTGTCAGCAAACAAAGAGGGCACAGGTTCATGGTTCCTATGTCATCGCACCCTTCAAAATTTGAAGTGGGCGATTGACCATCACTTGACCCTTCAGATGACTTACCCACCTGGACTTTCTAATATAGTGGCAGACTGTCTCAGTAGATTATTCCATTCACCCAAATCGTCTCTCGGACAATCCACTGTGAATAGACTCTTCAGGTTATGGGATCGACCGAAGATAGACCTCTTCTCTACAGAAGCCAATCGGAAAATCGATAATTCTGTTTGATCCTACTGAGCCTCTTGAGTCGCTCAAGATGCATTTCTGCTTGACTGGGCTTTGTACCTCGTGTATGCTTTTCCAGAGTTACCATTTATCGCAAGGACAATGCAGAAACTCATTTGCAATAGAGCGTGAAATATTCTCATTGCACCAGTGTGGCCGAGACAGATAACATAAGATATGCCTTACTGAGTCAGAACAAGGGTCCATCAAGCCCAGCATCCTGTTTCCAACAGTGGCCAATCCAAGTCACAACTACCTGGCAAGTATCCAAATGTTAAATTGATCTCAGGCTTCAATTCCTTATTGGTTAATAGTTTATGGAGTTTTCCTCCAGGAGCTTATCCAAACCTTTTTTACACCCAGTTACACTAACTGCTGTAACCAGGCCGATTCAGTAAAAGTCACGGGATAGCGGTCGAGCGCCCAGGCCACACTCCTGTGTGCACGATTCAGTATTTAAATGAGGGCCTGTGGTAAAAAGGGGCGCTAGGGACACTAGCACGTCCCTAGCGCCTCTTTTTTGACAGGAGTGGCAACTGTCAGCGAGTTTGACAGCCGACGCTCAATTTTGCTGGCGTCGGTTCTCAAACCCGCTGACAGCCACGGGTTCAGAAACCGGACACCGGAAAATTTGAGCGTCTGGTTTTCAAGCCGTGGGCCGACTTTAAATTTTTTTTTTTTAAATTTTTAGTTATTTTTAACTTTTGGGACCTCCGACTTAATATCGCCATGGGTAGGCGCTAATTTCGGAAAGTAAATTTCTGAAAGTACTGAATAAGGGGTAAAGCTAGTGCGCCAAACGCGGGTTAACAGTGCGCTTCACCGGAGCGCACTGTACTGTATCGGCCTGATAGTCTGGCAGTAATTCCAGAGCTTAACTATGTGCTGAGTGAAAAACAATTGTCTTCGATTTGTTTTAAATGAACTACTTGCTATCTTCATTGCATGCCCCCAGTCCTTCTATTATCTGAGAGAGTAAATAACCAATTTACATTAACCTGTTCAAGTCCTTTCATGATTCTGTAGACCTTGTTCATACCCCCCCCCCTCTGTTGTCGCTTCTCCAGACTGAACAGCCCTAACCTCTTTACCCTTTTCTCATAGGGGAGCCATTCCATACCCCTTATCATTTTGGTCACCCTTCTCTGCACGTTCTCCAGTGCAATTATATATTTTTTGAGATGTGACGACCAGAATTGCATACAGTTTTCAAGGTACAGTCTCACTATGGAGTGATGCAGCGGCATTATGACATCCTCCATTTTGCCATTCCCTTCCTAATAATTCCTAACATTGTTTGCTTTTTTGACTGCCGCAGCACACTGAGCCCTAGGTCTTTTTCCTGGGTGATAACTCCTAAGATAGAACCTACCATTGTGTAATTACAGCAAGGTTATTTCTCCCTATATGTATTACCTTGCACTTGTCCACATTAAATTTCATCTGCCATTTGGATGCCCAATCTTCCAGTCTCACAAGGTCTTCCTGCAATTTGTCACAATCTGCTTGAGATTTAACTACTCTGCATAATTTTGTGTCCTCCACAAATTTGATAACCTCACTCGTATTCCTTTCCAGATCATTTATATATATATATATATATATATATATATATATATATATTAAAGAGCACCAGTCCAAGTACAGATCCCTGAGGCACTCCATTGTTTTACCTTTTTCCATTGTGAAAACAGACTGTTTAATCCTACTGTATTTCCTGTCTTTTAACCAGTTTGCAATCCGTAAAATTTCATCGCAGTTTTCTTTGAAGCCTTTCATGAGGGACTTTGTTGAACGCCTTCTGAAAATCCACATCTACTGATTCACCTTTGTTCACATGTTTATTCACCCCTTCAAAAACAAAACAAAACAGATTTGAAAGGCAAGATTTCCCTTGGGTAAATCCATGTTGGCTGTGTCCTTTTAAACCATGTCTATCTAAATGTTTTGTTATTTTATTCTTTGTAACAGTTTCCATGATTTTTCCCGGCACTGAAGTCAGGCTCACCTATCTGTAGTTTCCCGGATCACCCCTAGAGCTCTTTCTAAATAGGGTTGCATTGGACTCCTTCCAATCTTTAGGTACAATGGATGATTTTAATGATAGGTTACAAATTAATTGTAATAGGTCTGAAATTTCATTTTTTAGTTCTTTCAGAACCCTGGGGTGTATACCATCCAGTACAGGTGATTTACTACTCCTTCAGTTTGTCAGTCTGGCCTACCATATCTTTAGGTTCACCATAGTTTGGTTCAGTTCATTTGAATCGCCAACCTTGAAAACCATATCCAGAACAGGTATCTCTCCAACATCCTCTTCAGTAAATACTGAAGCAAAGAATTTGTTTAGTCTTTCCACAATAGTCTTATCTTCCCTAAGTGCTCTTTTAACCCCTCGATCATCTAACGGTCCAACTGACTCACTCGCAGGCTTTCTGCTTCGGATATATTTTAAAAAGTTTTTATTATGAGTTTTTGCCGCTATGGCCAACTTCTTTTCAAATTCTCTCTTAGCCTGTCTTATCAATGTTTTATATTTAACTTGCTTATGATTTATCCTATTAACTTCTGATGGATCCTTCTTTTAATTTTTGAATGAAGATCTTTTGGCCAAAATAACCTCTTACCTCACATTTTAGCCATGCCGGGTAATTGTTTGAACTTCCTGCCACCTTAATGCATGGTAAACATCTGGACTGCACTTTTAAGATAGGATTTTTTTTTTTTTTAACAATGTCCTCACCTGCTGCACATTCTTAACCTTTCTAGCTGCACCTTTTTGTTTTTGTTTATTTTTTAAACTACTTTTCTCATTTTCTCAAAGTTTCCCTTTTGAAAGTTTAGCACTAGAGCCATGGATTTGCTTACTGTCCCCCTTCAGTCATTAATTCAAATTTGATCATATTATGATCACTATTGCCAAGGGTCCCACTACCGTTACCTCTCTCACCAAATCCTGCGCTACACTACACTACAATTGCTCCCTCTCTCGTCGGTTCCTGAACCAATTTCTCCATAAAACTGTCATTTATTCCATCCAGGAACTTTACCTCTCTAGCAGGTCCTGATGTTACATTTACCCAGTCAATATCCACTGCACTACCAGTGTTGTTAGCTGGTTCTACAGTCCATCATACTTCCAAAACTGGACTACTGCAATTCTCTCCTTCTGGGCCTGCCTACCTGCACCACCTAACCACTTCAAATGGTCCTGAACGCCACGGCCAGAATTCTCACAAACACCAAAAAAGGGGAACATATCACCCCCATCCTCCAGCAGCTTCATTGGCTACCGATTAAATACAGGATTCACTTTAAAACCATTATGATGATACACAAGGCCCTTCATAACATCGCTCCTCTCAACTTAACTTATCAACTCCAGCTACACACCTCCAAGAAACCGACCAGAAATGCATATAAGAACCTGCTAATCACCCAGCCAGCAAAAACCTCCCTGAGGAAACGCGCACTATCCACAGCGGGCCCCACACTCTGGAACGCGCTCCCTCCAGACCTTCGTCTCGAACCTTGCCATAATACATTCAAAAAGAAACTAAAGACTTGGTTTTTCTCACAAGCATTCCCGGAGAACTAAGAGCAGGAAGATCTACTATAGCAGTTTAGCCTCTGACAGTTTTTGACCCGCCCCCCCTGTTCATAAGTTCCTGAAGAGTTCGTATTTAAACTTAATTAGTCATAATTGTTTTTACTGTAAACTCCTCTAAGTTCATTTATGCTCCATTAAGCTCCTTTATGTTTCTCTGTTAATTGTTTCAATGTAAGCCGCCCCAGAGGCGACAGTTTTACTTCCTTGTACACCGGTGTGATAAATATATTATACAGGAACGTCGGTTTATAAAAACTAAAAATAAATAAATAAATAAATTATTACTGCACTACCAGTGTTGTTAGATTCCCTAATTTCTCTTAGCATTTCACAGTCTGTCTCATCATTTTGGCCGGGTACCCTACAGTTCCACTGGGAGTCGGACCTTCCTTACACAGAAAGAGGGACTACTTCAACCTGATCTGGCTTCTCTACATCTGACAACATGGATATTGAGCATGAAGTGATTGCAGGCCTCGCCCTTCTTCAAGAAGTGGAACACTTCCTCGTATTGGCAAGAAAGCCATCAATGAGGCACAACTATTCATTTAAATGGAAACAGTATGCCAGTTGGTACTTGTGAAATGTTTTGGTTCCCTATACCTGTGAGCCTCACTTGTTACCTCATCTCTTAGCTTCTGATCTGGCCACTTCCTCTGTGCGAGTTCACTTACAAGCCATGGCGGCGTATCATGATAAAATGGACAATATTTCAATATTAACCCATCCACTGATCTCACAGTTCATGAAAGGACTTTTAAAGATAAAGCCACCATTAAGACAACCAGCGGTCCCATGGGATCCCAGTGTGGCCCTAACATAATTAATGAAGGCTCCATTTGAACCTCTAGATACAGCTCCTTTGAAGTTCCTGACTTAGAAGGTACTGTTTTTAGTTGCCGTATCTTTGGCATGAAGGATCAGTGAGCTTCAGACCCTGGTACATTCTCCTTATCTTCAGTTCTTCCGAAATAAAGTAGTCCTGTGCACCCATCTTAAATTTCTGCCAAAAGTTGTCTCAGCTTTTCATATCAATCAATCGTCTGTAATATTTTTTCCTTGTCCACATGCACGAGGGAGAAAAAGTGCTACACATGCTGGATTGTAAGCATGCTCTTGCTTGCTGTAAACGAAGTACTCAATCCCATAGCCAGGCATCATTCACTTTTTTCTTATGATCCCAACTGAAAGGGAATTGCGGTAGCAAGGAGAACAATGTCTTAAATGGATAACAGACTGTATCAACAATTGTTATGTGGCATCAAAAAAGAGTCTTGAATATCCTGTAAAAATACAAAAATACACCGCTTCAGAGAAGTACCTAGGAAAGAAATGTGCAAAGCCAGTACTTGGGCTTCGATAATACCTTTACTTCCCACAGTTGCATGGACAGTCGTGCAGCATCCAACAGTGCTATAGGAAAGGCATACTATATCAAATATTTTTGCATTAGTCTCCTCTCCACAGAGAGGGGTCCAGGTTGTATTATAAATGGATGCTTTGCTGCACCTCTAAGCTTGGGATTCCCCACAGATCATGGCTAATTCAGCCTGCTTATCGATGGAAAAAGCAAGTTTGCTTATGTTTTCTGTAGTTAGCAGGATGAGTTACAGCTACCAGCCACCTCCCTCGAGAGCACACTTTGCTTGGATTAGCTTAGCTATATTACAGACTGAGGAGGCGCCGAGGCAACACATGTGATTGTTAAACAAGAATATGAACAATGATTTTGTAAACTGTTGTGATCTTACTCTGGAACGACGGTATATAAAATGCCTAAATAAACATGCACGGGAACTCCCACACATGCTCATTAGAGTTCAAAGCTCTATTAGCTTGGAGAAGGGAATCTGGTGCCGGATGACTTCACCGACAGATCATGGCTAATTCATCCTACTATTTATAGAAAACACAGATTTTGGTAAGCAAACTTGCTTTCATACCAGGATTTTGGTTTTCTTAATTAGCTCCCTGAGCTTTTAATTATTCTTATATTGTGGTTTTTTGTCTATTCCTCATTTTGCTTTTGAGGCCATTTTTGGAAAAAGGCAGAATATCAAATGTTTATGAATAACATTTTATTTGTTTTTAATTATTTTGTAATAGTATTTGGATTCTAATCTTGTTTTTTGTTTATTTATAATTGTGTGGAACTTTTTTTATTGCTTTTATTTGTTGTATTTTTGTCTTGGGAATTAATTTTTTATGATAAGGCAAGTAATACAAATTTGTAATATATTACCCTCTTCAGGGATGGGGGCAAGGCATTGTGTTCTGCCAAAGGGACTTGGATAATGATTCCCTACCACAACACCTCTGAGATGTGTTATGGGGTAAGGGTATGGCCATCATTCCTCGAGGCATGACACCCTTGTGCACTGTTAGAAAAAAGGGGGTCATTTTCTTAGCAACCACTTTCAATATGAAATATTGAATATGGGGGGAGACACTTTATTGCCTCCAATAACTTATCTAGCCTTTGGGGCTGTTTTGGGTTTTGTTTGATAAATAGGAGGGATTCTCATGGCACACCCAAACACATTATAAAATATCGGAGCAGAGTCTGTGACCCCAGAGTTCATTATATATATAGAGGAGGGACAGGAGGATGCCACTTATAAGGAGATAGTAAATGTGAATTTTCCTGTATGTATTTATTTTATTTGAAAGGACACAGAAAAGCCATTGACAGCTTTCTCGAGCTCCAGGCACGGATTGAAAACAGTACCCTTGCCAAAGAGCGCAATCTTCAGAAAATGCTTGCAACTTATAGATAGAAGAGAGATCTTCCAGAAGACTGTATATATCCTTTCAGATCTGTGCATTTACTTGCTATAACATTTTTGAGCATAAACTCACCTCAGCTAGAATAACTAGTTGTGAAATTGCAGAAAAATTGTATTGTATAAATAAAAATTTACTCACTGTTATTCCATTTGAATTATTTAGTGGGGATTGGACAAGGGATGCTTTCATGGTCTTCATCTTACCATTTATAATGTAGGGACTTAACTCTTTAATGGTCTGATTATGCAAAAAAAAATAAAAAAAAAATTCTTCAGTTGTAAGATGCATCCAATTTCACATTTAACCATTGGATGATCCAATATTTCTATTTGGATCTGGTCCTATAGAGATTTTCCCTGTATTACGAATCTGAGAAAAATGCTAATGGTGTAATATGTTGTGTCTTGTTTTAGAAGTAGTCTCTCTGGACTGGATGGTATACATCCCAGAGTTCTGGAAGTAAATTGCAGACTTAATGAAGCCATTGTAATAAGGTGCATGCAGAACAGTGTACAGTTTTACCACCGTTATATGCACATTTTTGCATGGAAAATTTACTGCCGATGCAGCAAGCCGTTGTGTGCATAACTGTGTGTATTTAAGTCAGTGCCCTTGCATGGAAATTTTCTGTCAATAAGCAGCTGAATTAACCATTACATGTGGATGATTTATTTATTTAAATGTTTTTATATTCTGCAACCTCCAATAGAACATTCAGTGCGGATTACATAGTATACATCCACAATATTGTCACAAACATAACAATAAAATCACAATCTACGTAAGATACTTCATATAAAATTTCATTAAAAGCCATCTTAAAATGAGTCTTGACCATCTTAGAAAACAATTTTTGATCCCTCTAATTTAAGGTCATTCCATAATCTAGGGCCAATAGAATAAAAGGCAATATGACCATATGGCCGGCGCCATTTTGCTTTGCGCCGGCCATATGGCCATATTGCCGTACAGCAAAATGGCGCCGGCCGTACGGCAACACGATTCGAGTGCAGGAGGTCGTTCCCGGACCCCCGCTGGACTTTTGGCAAGTCCTGTGGGGGTCAGGAGGTCCCCCAAGCTGGCCAAAAGTCCCTGGGGGTCCAGCGGGGGTCCGGGAGCGATCTCCTACACTCGTGATGTCGGGGAACAGGAACCAAAATGGCGCCAGCGCTACCTTTGCCCTGTCATATGACAGGGCAAAGGTAGCGCTGGCGCCATTTTCTATCAACACGCCTGACACCCGAGAGTGGAAGATCACAACGGGACCCCCCCACTGGACCCCAGGTAATTTAAGACATTTTGGGGGGGTTTGGGAGGGTGGGGGATTTATTTTAAAGGGTCGGGGTGGGTTTTAGGGATGTTTTAGTGTGCCGGTTTTCCCGCCCTCCCCCTTCCCCTCCCCCTTCCCCCGATTTACGATTTTTGACGATAAATCGGGGGAATTCCTATTAAATATCGCCTCTAACGATTTTTGACGATTTAAAATATATCGGACGATATTTTAAATCGTCAAAACACGATTCACATTCCTATTAATCAATAGGGAATAGTCACTGCTTGTTGCTGGCATTAGTAGCATGGGATTTATATTTTGTTTGGGTACTTGCCAGGTTCTTGAGACTTGGATTGGCCACTGTTGATGGGTTACTGAGCTTGCTGTACCCTTGGTCTGACCCAGGATGGCATATGTTATGTTCTTATGTTCAAATGTTTGCGCTAGGTAGAAATGTGCGTTTCTGCACTCAAACGTATATTGTATTGAGTGCATGGACATCTAAATTTTATGTTCCTAACAAAAGTGCATCTCTTACATGAAGTTACAGAGATTTGCAGTGCTTTATTACCAAAAAGAAATGAATCACCCGTGGTATTTAAAGGTATCCTTTAGCTAATCATCATGCTCCGTACCACAAATCCCTGTATACATTTTTTTTATTTTTTGTTCTAACCCCAAACAGCTAAATCTTACACTAATCTCCTTGTTTAATTTCCTTGTTTTTTGTAACTTTCCCTCTCCCTTTTTCTGATTCACTGTATTTAAAGTTCAAGGTTCTTATTGAAAATATTGTTTTTTACGTTACGTTATGCTTTACACTCCTTGTTATTTGTAAACCGGGTTGATGTGATGCCTATCATGAAACTCGGTATACAAAAACAATAAATAAATAAATAATCTCTCTATACAGCCTTATCCTACAAGAAGCACATTTATCACAGCATAGAGGACCACATTTTTCATGTTTCTCGTGAGCCCATGACTGTGAGTATCTTTACTCCACCTCCAAAGTTGGAGTTAATTTTCTGCCATAAAAAAATGTGCGTTGGGTGCCTAGCGTTTGGGTACGCTTTCCTGCATTATGTGATCATAAATAATGTCTTCGTTCTCATGCAATGGGTGCTATCCGATTTGCTTTGGTTAGGTCACGCTAATCTCCTTCTTGCATCGGATGCTATGATTGCACGCCCAACCACGAGTAAACCTGTGCACGAGGCTGGGTGCACTTTATTTATTTATTTATTTATTTAACATTTTTCTATACCGAACTTCATGACAAGCTTCATATCAGGCCGGTTTACATCAAACTTGGGGGTTAACTTAACAAAAAACCATATAACTTTATTGCATCGGCCAGTTTCTACAGAGACCGTGACTTTCCATTTTTACCAGTTTTGGAAAGGGATTTCCCTGCCCACCTGGGAACACCACTTAGCCAAGCTCTGGAGGGTGAACGTTTCTGTTGCCCTGGAATTGAGACATTTGCACAGAGGGAAAAAGACTGTAGCCCAGGAAAAAACCTGTGGTGTTGTGAATTGAGCTAAACTGAACGTTATCTCATCTGGATTTTTATCAGTAAAGACTGTAATTTTGGACACTATACCAGTGGCTCCAGATATAATTGCGATGGAGAAGGTACAGAGAAGGGCGACCAAAATGATAAAGGGGATGGAACAGCTCCCCTGTGAGGAAAGACTAAAAAGGTTAGGACTTTTCAGCTTGGAGAAGATACGGCTGATGTTTAAAATCATGAGAGGTCTAGAACGGGTAGATGTGAATCGGTTATTTACTCTTTCGGATAGTAGAAAAACTAGGGGGCACTCCATGAAGTTAGCATGGGGCACATTCAAAACTAATTGGAGAAAGTTCTTTTTTACTCAACGCACAATTAAACTCTGGAATTTGTTGCCAGAGGATTTGGTTAGTGCAGTTAGTGTACCTGTGTTTAAAAAAGGATTTGATAAGTTCTTGGAGAAGTCCATTACCTGCTATTAATTAAGTTGACTTAGATAATAACCACTGCTCTTACTAGCAATGGTAACATGGAATAGACTTAGTGTTTGGGTACTTGCCAGGTTCCTATGACCTGGATTGGCCACTGTTGGAAACAGGATGCTGGGCTTGATGGACCCTTGGTCTGACCCAGTATGGCATGTTCTTATGGTATTTGACACTTACAGCACACACACACATTCAGGCCGATTCAGTACGGTGTGCTCAAGCCGAGCGCACTGTTAGCCCCCCGTCTGGACGCACGTTTTCCATGTGCTATTATTACCCATGAAACTAATAGCGCCCGCAACATGCAAATGCACGTTGATGAGCCTATTAGTTAGTCCCGCTTGATACAGAAAGTAAAATGTACAGCCAAGCTGCACATTTTGCTCTCAGAAATTAACGCCTGCCACCGGAAAAATGTACAGAAAAGCAGAAAAAATTGCTTTTCTGTACACCCTCCAACTTAATATCATTGCGATATTAAGTCGGAGGCCCCAAAAATAAAAAAAAAATAAAAAATCTTAAAAAAAAAATAAAAATCTGCCCGCAGCCTGTGGGTTGGAAAGCGGACGCTCAATTTTGCTGGCGCCATTTTCTGAAACCGTGGCTGTCAGCGGGTTCGACAACCAATGCCTGTAAAATTAAGCATCGGCCTTCAAACCCGATGATAGCTTCTGCTTTTGCCAATAAGGAGGCGCTAGGGATGCCCTAGTGTCCCTAGCGCCTCCTTATTAGCGCAGGCCCTCATTTGCATACAGAATCGCGCGCCCAGGAGAGTGGCCTTGGCGCGCGTTGGGAGAGCGGGTGTTCGCCTTGGAGCATCGGCTCTCCCGTGCCTTTTACTGAATTGACCCGATTGTGAAGAAAAATATTCCTCTCCCTGGGCTAAGGAAAATATAAGAGACCCATGTCACTCTGGGCCTTGAAAGGGAAACCTTTTCTCCCACCAACAAAGAATCCAGGCCTTGGGTTAGCCTGAGGTTCTGGGTGTGGGATAAACACTGTGGATCCATAAAGGCTAGAGGATGTGAATGAAGAGAAGAGGCATGGGGGTGGCTTGCGGGAATGACGGCTACTACCTGGAGATAATACCCTTATTCAATAAACATACACACGGTTAATGCGACTCCAACATTGCTCTATGCTTCAACGGCAAGAGGAAATGTGGGACAAAGGATTTGCATTCACAAATAAGCCTGGGAGTCGCTTGCTTGTTGCGGCGGTTACTACCCCAAACCAATTAAGCCTGATACTTCACTGGGAATACATATCCAGTGCAACGCACTGCTTCAACGGCAGGGGGAATAAAGAAAGAGGATTTATATTCAGACAACAAGGACTGAATGGCACAGGCTGGGTAAACAAATACACTTGAGAATAACTTGCTTATTGCAGCAGTTGCAACTCCTGACCAATTGAGCTGGATGCTTCGCTTGGATGCAGCTCCAGCGCTGCTCTCTACATCGATGGCGGGGGTGTAGGGAAACTGGAACCATGGGGTTGCTGATGGGGGCGAAGAGTAACAGATAAGTATGAGAAAAAAAAAGTGTGAAAGCTTGCTGGGCAGACTGGATGGGCCGTTTGGTTTTCTTCTGCCGTCATTTCTATGTTTCTATGGTCCTAGAGACAACAGTTTCTATTATGGCTCCATCAGTGTGCAGTCCACGCTAGGGTGACCAATTGCCCGATTTTGCAGCCTGTTGAACAAATTCCGGTTACAAACAGTAACCGGACACTGAAAAACCCAGTCGAACAAAGGGTGAAGACGTTCGCGGCTGAAGACAGAGGAGGCCCCCATGGGCCACGAACGGAGCCCATCTCATTCACGGCTGAAGATGGAGGAGGCCCCGGGTGCTCCGCAAGCAGAAAGCAACGAAGTGGAAGGAGGCCCCAGTGGGCCGTGACTGGAGCCCATCCCGCTCACGGCTGAAGATGAGGAAGGCGCCAGTGGGCAGGAGCCAAGGAGCAGTAAGCAGCTAATGACCTCGACATGGACTGTGTGTGCGCGCGCTGAATGACAGGCATGGTGACAGGAGTGTGTGTATGTGATTTAGAGCCTTTGTGCCTGAGTGAGAGTGTGTGAGTATGCAAAAGAGAGAAGGAGCCTGTGTGAGTCTGTTTTTGCCAGAAAGAGATGGAGCCTATCTGAGGGTGCATGTGTGTGTGTCAGAGAGAGGGAGCCTGTGTAAGGGTGTGTGTTTGAGAGAAGGACAGAGGGAGCCTGTGAGGGGTAGGGTGACCAACTGTGATAGAGCAAGCCTGTGTGTCAGTGCATCCATTGAGAGGGAGGGAGTGTGTTTATGAAAGAATAAACGTGTGTATAAGAGAGAAGAAAGTTTGTGCATCCCCTCGCCTCCCTCCATTCCTCAGTAATCCATGACAATCTCAGAATGATTGAAAATCAAAGGTTTCCAGGTATGGAGAGTTGGAGGTTTTTAAATCCTTAACTATTGGGCGTTATTTGATTAGCTTGCTGTTTTTAAATATTTTATTGGTGGTTGAGAAAATTTATAAAGTTTTTAAGTTTAAATGAGCTTTTAAATATTAGAGGTTCTGTTCATCAGATGTTTTGAATTATTTATTTATTAATATGGTTTTATTATTACAATTGCTGTTTTATATTTGATTTATTTTATGAGAAATTGTGATGTTTCTGGTTTTCCATTATTGCACTGCAGTAGAGTTGCGTTTCCAGTTCAGTTCTTGTTATACTATGGTCTCTTTATTCTGTGTGACAGAGGTGAGGTAGCTAACATGGAACGATAGGTATCTATTGCAGCTTGGTTTGTTCTTTTCCCATAATAGGAAGTGTATTGGTGTTTTAGGGTCTAGTGTAATAGTTGCAGTGTTGCCTTTTTATGAGTAAGGTTGTTACTGTTTGAGTGCTGGCAGTTCATCCTGTTTTTGTCTGGAAAGTTTACCATTTTGTAATAGTAATTTAATTTATTCATGGCTTTCTGAGGGCCAAGACCACATACAATGCATGTTTCAATAGGCCTCATACCATAAGATCAAGGTGGATGATCTGAAATGTATGCAAATTAATGCAAATGAGGGGAATAAACATGCCTCCTTGTGATTTCCCCCCTCCCCCGAGTACTCAAGTGTTTAGTCGTGGTCTTTGGAAAAGTTGGCAACTCTAGTCCACACCTGGGGATGGGGGGTTACACTTTTATTTTATAAATATTGGAACACACTGACCCAATCCTGTGTTTTGCTTCATGCTAAGTTGCGTGCATTTATGATATCGAATTTATTTTCTTAGGGAAATTAATGGAAAAAGAACTAAAAAGCCTTGTATGAGACAGGGCGAAAGGGCAAACTGCACCCACACAAGCAAGATATCTTCACACGGGCACAAAGCGGTGCCAGAGAGCCGGCTTCTGCCCTTAGTTAAGATGGCCGTGGGTTAGCAGCTGCGTCGGGGCGACGCCTCGCCGTAGAAGTCAACCTTTGCCCCCTCCCCCGGCGCGTCGACGTTGACGTTGTGCGTCGTCCCGCCCCTTCCGCAGGCAGATATTTTGGCGGGAGGTTCGGTGAAGGCGGCTGCGGGAAGGCAACAAAAGAAAAGCTCTCGGCCCGGAGGGGAGGTGACAGCAGCACCGTCGCCGGTTGTAAAATATTTCCGTGGAAGGAGCGCGCGCGAGCAGAGGGTCGGCCGCCATGCACGTCATCAAGAGAGGTGAGCCCGCCTGCCCCTGCCGACGGAGAAAGGGCTCGAGCTCCGGCGCCGCTTTGAAAGGAGACTCGGGCCAGGGCTTTGCTGGCCTCCTCCTGCCCCTGTCGCGGGGGGGCGGGGGGAAATGATGATAATCATTCGGTCGATAGGAATCGGGTTATGCTTGCTTTTGGCGGGAGTGCCGGGCCGCGCCCGCGGGAAAGTTGCTCAGGCCGGCGGTTGGTGGAGGGTCTTCCTGTAAATGAGGAGGGGGAAGGGGCGCGGTGCTGACCGGATTTAGAAATACCGGGGGGGATGGGTTAGAGGCGAGCCCCTCTCCCTCACAGCCCAATTTACTAAGGCAGAAATGACAGGAGTGGAGTGGCACTTTAAAGCTTTAATACATTTAGTCTGTAAGGTGCCACCCGATTCCTGTCGTGTTTTGCTGCACCAGACTATTACGGATACCCCTCTGAAGGCTTACTGAGGCTTCTCTCTCCCCCGCCCTTCTCTCACAGTTTTGCGTTGCCCTTTTTTTCGGGGGCTGGGGAGGAGACCCAGCTGCTTTTCTGCTTGCGCTTTACAGTTCTCATAACCTGCCAGACCAACCCAACTGTGTGCCTGATTGAATCGGCTCAAATTATACCTTCTTCCTTTCTGACCTATGTCAGGGAGGCCTTGCAGCATTGTTTAAGTCCTCTACATTCGTCCATTCTGCTACCGTCTTGCCAAATATGTGATCTAATGTCATCTCCCATAAACTGCGACAACCCCCCTATCCCACCCAGCATAATGAGGAGGGAGATTCCTTCGGCTTGCTGCTGAGAAAGAGGAAGCCGCTGTGGAAGTCACCAAGTCCCCTTCCCCAGCCTGTCAACAGGTGTCACTCCTAAGCCTTGCCTGCCTTCTTGCCACCCCAGGCATGTGGCCACATTGTGGTCTCATGATTGAGCCCAGTGAGACTCCTTTAGCCAAAGAGCAAAGCAGGCACAGCTGCCCTGGGGTAGGAGAGCACACTATATAGTTCACTACTTTTTACAGAGAGAGCTTGTTACCTCCAGAAAACATATTTTCCACCACTCTGAAAGTTCCCTAATGCCTCTGTATTTTATGTAGCAATTTAGATATCTCTTATCTTCCGTTCCAGATTAGTCCAGACTCCTGGGTTTTGCCTGCCTGCCAGCAGATGAGACAGAGAAAGCTGCTACATAACCTGGTGTGCCTCCTGCAGCCGCTCAGTATTTCTCTGGCTCCAGCAGATGGTAGATGGTGTTAAACTTGGAGTCTGGAGTATATGTGAAAATAAATATAAGAGAAGAGAGATTGCCAGTTCCTACCAAGGGGTTGTTGGGTCCTAGTGGAGCCATCCCTCCTGGGTTGAAATGGATGAGTGGGGGTTGGTGACCCTTGGTGGCAGCTCACTCTGAAATTCTGTGGGGGGGGGGTATATATCTGGTGGTCCATATCCCTCATACTGCATGTGGCAGCATTGGTTCCGCTGGCAGCTCTGCATTTAGAGTCGTACAGGGAAACATTGAATTTTTTTCTTTGTACAGGGCCTAGTAACATTAGATGCACTGTTAAACCTTGCTTAAAAAACAAAACAAAACGAATAGGAAGCATAACTGTTTCCTTGCGGTGAATCGCTGTGCTGGTCAGTCAAAGCCTTGATCGTAGCTGCAGAGCTGGTCACCCAGCGGTTTCCTGAGCTCAGGTAATCAGGTTGGCATTAGTGGCGTGTTGCTTAGGCATGTGGCAATGGTGCAAGTCAAGTCAATGTTGTTCTTGTGCAGGCTTAGTCGTGACTAGATACAGTCGGCTTGTGTTTGGTGTACATCCCTGGTGAGGAAGGCACTTCAGTGGAGCCCAGCACTAGAAAGTTCCCTCCTGCCTCTATTTTATGTAGCACTTTAGATCTTTCCTATTATAGATCTTCCAATTCTTACCAAATAAGGAGGAAGGGGTGAAAAAATCCCAGGCACCTAACATTTGGGGCCCACTGCTTCTCTGAGCCTAACAAGAGTTACTGTGGCTCTTCAGGGTTTGGTCAGACACTGCTGTTGCTGTCTGGCCTGGGTTGGAGAGAGTATGGCTACTGCTGGCCTGGTCTAAGAAGAGCATGGTGGTTAGGCTGGCGAAGGAAAGATGGGAGGGACGTTGGAGGGAAACATGAAAAAAAGCAAACGAAGCAAAATAAAAATGAGGCAAGCAGAAACTACTTTCAAAAAATAGAGCAAAAGAAGAGAATATGTTGACAAAACAGATTAAAAAATGTGAAAATAAAATCTGCTTTTTTTTGGGGGGGGGTGTCCTTAGCTCCTAAAGAAACACTTATTTAGCTGGTGCTCAAGTTTTCAGAAAAAAATTCCACACCTGTAAAAAGAGACATTTTGAATGGGGGTGGGGATTATAGTTACTTTATTTTTCTGTTGCTAAGCAGGCTGAATTAGCCAGGCTGCATTTTTTTGCATGGGTGATGTCGTCAGGTGGCATTTGGTGGAGCTGTCTGTCAAAACTATAAGTGTTTGCTTTACTGGGCATGTGCAGTGGTTCCCGCGTGAATGAACATTTTATGAGTCTCATTTCTTTTTTTGTCCGCGCATTGCACTGATTGTGGAATCCTGTCTATCAATTCCTCCTCAAATTCTTAAAAAAAAAACAAACAAAAAAAACCCAAACCCCCAAAAATATCACTTGGGTGACCCCCAAACAGCACTTTTCAGTGCTACATGTCTCATAAAAGGCTCTCTGGCTTCAAATATTGTATTTTTGTCCACATCATGTCCATCACCAGTGGACACAACTACTGCTATTCATGCCTGGGCCTTGATCATGACCAGGCAAATTGCAGTGACTGCGGTAGAATGTCTCTGAGGGCTCAGAAGCAATAAGCAGATAAGATTGCATGGCTCCGGGCAGAGGAGGTGTCGGTCTCCGAAAACTCGTCAGCCTCCCTATCTAATTTTTGGGAGAGGTAGGAGACTGTACTCGGTCAGCAAAGTCCTCTCCCCCGGGCAACTGCTATGTGCCGGCTGGCCTCCACAGGATCACTTCAATTGCCATCCTATGGAGTCAAGTATTTGCTGGCTGAACATGACACCTCCTGAAATGGGAGGCCAGGGCGCATCTCTACCCTCTGACATGAGATGAGTTGCAGACATCGGCTCATGCACTGCACATGGCACACCTTGTGCCAAAGACTGCGCCCCTTGCCTCATAGCGCATTATGCACCAAAACTGATATACCATGCTCTACACCCGGCACTGGTGACAAAATGCTCAGTGCTGGCCACGATGCGCACAATGCCAACTCCAGTCATACATTGCACGCTAGTGCCTTTGACGACTCAAACAGCATCAATTGTGACTTACTCTTCAAAAACCAAGAAAGCAAAAAAAAAAAAAAAATCAAGCCTGGGCCCTTGGAACAGAAGTCCCTCCGTTGAAGAGAAAAAAACAGGATCATGAGAGGGGAAAGTTGCCCCTCTTGACACCTGCATCAGGGGTAAGATCTACAGATTTATTTATTTAAAGACTTTTTTTATACCAGTATTAGGGACATCATACCGGTTTACATTTTAACAGCAGGTTTGAAAATACATAATAACAGGGACTAAAAAATGGGAGGGATCAAACAAGGTACAGAGTAGAAGTACAGAGCAACTGCAGAAGAGGTTCTTTAAACATAACGTGTAAAGCAGTGATAACCGAATCATATAAAAGTATAATGCTAGGTTACAAAACATGGTTAATATAATAGTTACATGGTCATATATACAAGGTAGTGTCATAACTGGAGGTCAAATATACAGAGTGGCAACAATGCAGCATGATCGTGTATACAAAGGAAGCGGTGAAAGATTAGGAGCGTAAGGGGCGAGAAGGAGAGGTGGATTAGTCTGGATAGGCTTGTCTAAACAACCATGTTTTAAGCTTCTTTTTGAATTTGGAAGAGCATGGTTCGAGGCGGAGACTGGTAGGCAGGGAGTTCCAGCATGAGGGGCCGGCAATTGAGAGAGCATGGTCTCTGGAGGAAAGGTGTGCTATTTTCAGGGAGGGCACGAGCAGGGTTCCTTTATTGGCTGTTCTTGTAGGTCGATTAGACTACACAGCACTGAAAGGGATATCAAGCCAATTGGAATTGAGAGTATGTGGCTTTGTGAATAATGGTTAATGTTTTATAGAGAATTCTGGAAGGGATGGGGAGCCAATGCAGGTCTTTAAGGATGGGGGTGATGTGATCTGTTTTACGGGTGTTGGTGATAATTCTAGCTGTTGCATTTTGGAGCATTTGCAGCGGTCTTATCGTGGAATAGGGGAGTCCTAAGAAGAGTGAGTTGCAATAGTCCAATTTCGGGTAGCTTGAATCACAGTACGAAAGTCTTGGGTGTGTAGTAAAGGTTTAAGTTTTTTTTAGGACGTTAAGTTTGTAACAACCTTCCTTAAGTATAGAGCTCACGTATTTTCTCAGATTTAATTGTTGGTCGAGGAAAACTCCTAAGTCTTTTACAAAGGGTTGTGCAGCAATGGACTTGAAAGCTGGATCAGTTGAAAGAGAAGGTTTGGGAGAGGAGTGTGGTGAGATGAGTACGAGCTCAGTTTTGTTGGTGTTTAGGGCGAGGTGGAGGTTGGTGAGGAGGGAGTTGATGGATGTAAGGCAAGACTCCCAGTATTTCAGCACATCGGAGATGGAGGTATGAATAGGAATGATTTGGACATTATCAGCATAAAGATAGAACTTGAGGTTAAGTTCGGAGAGTAGGTGGCAACGCGGAGTGAGATAGATGAGAGGGAGGAGCCCTGTGGGACTCCTTGTAGGAGGGGGTAGGGAGCAGAAATGGCTTTACCTATTTTAAGAGAATTTTCTGTTGGATAGATATGATTTAAACCAGTGGTCCCCAACCTTTTTTTCACCAGGGTCCGGCTTCAAGCAAGACCATTTTTCCATGGCGGGCTGGGGACGAGGCTTTGGTCATATGGGGGCGGGGTTATGGATGGGGGTTGGATTTTAGTGCATACTTATTTAATTATGACATTTATAAATCCTGCACCTCCAGTTCTGTAACTCTGTGCATCCACTGAAATTCCCCTAAACAATGGAGCTTGGATGTTTCCCTTACAGCTCATCATACTAAAAGATATTTTCAAATTCTGGTGTCACCTCACAGTAACAGCAGCACAAACACCTTCCACTGCCAGGCACATTGTGAACTAACACAAAACCCCACAAAAAAGACACTCAGAATCTATACTGCAATCCCATTGTAACATAACAGTAATAACACCAAGGACTCAAACAACAAAAACCCTACCTATAAGCAAGGATAAATATTACACTGGGTCCTAGGATAACAATACACCACCTACTGAGGAAACAAAACAAACCCGATTGCTATAGATCCCTATATAGACACTACATGCTAGCAGAATCTCTCATCATGGTCGCACTCACAGAGCAGAGACAGACCCTTACCAAATACAGAACACAAAATAAAGGAGCACAAATTAGAAAAAACTGAAATGGAAACCCCAAGAAGCCAGACTCTGTGTATTAACAATGGAAAAACAGAACCACCATTCCTCATAAAACAAATAAAATCAAGAAACATAAAGCATCAGTTATAATAGTAAAACCATACTAATAAAAGAATATTTTAAAACTACTAATAAATAGAATTTCTATTAATTAAAATCATATACATTTTTTACAATTTCCCAAACACCAATAAAATATTTCAAAACAGCACATATATCAAATAACACCCAATAATTAAAACTAATAAGGACTTTAAAAAGCCCCTGCTGTCCATACATGGGAGCTCTTGATTTCCAGTCACCCTGATATTGTTGAGGATTAGGAGGTTATCCTCTCTCTCACACATACTCATATGTCCATTCTCTCTCATACATACACATTCATGCTCTTATACCCACCATAACCTCTCGCTCTCACAGACACTGACACACTCTCAGGTGTAAGACACACTTACTCCCCAGGGTTTTCTCATACACACTCATGCTCTCACTGGCTCCCTCACAACCTCAGAGCCTCTCTCATTCCTCTGCTGCCATTGTCACTGCTGCCGCGTGACTATTGGGGAGGTGCTGATTGCTGCTATTGGCACTGAAGCCCATTCTGCTGCCTCCTCTGTGCAGGCCCCGTGGGCTTCCAGTTCCTCCATGTTGATCTTGTACATTGTGAGATCCGCATAGAGAAAGTGCTACTCTTGCACATTCCCAAAGATTACATGTGCCAATCACTAAAAAGTAATTTTATTTTTTTTTACGTCTGCTGTCTGATCTTAGTTTTCTAATTGGTTGGTAACAGGCTTTTTTCCCCACCTTCCATCTGTCTTCCCTCAAACACACAGTCAGGTTCTCATTCTAACATGCTTTCTCTCTCTCTCTCTCTCTCTCACACACACTCACATGCTCTCTCTCATACAATCATTCATATGCTGTCTCTCACACACACAGAGGTTCTCACATGCTGTCTCTGCAAACATTCAGGTCTTCACTCCCACACGCAGTCTCTCAACTCATCTCATACACGCACACACACTCTACAAACCCTCAGCCTCTCTCTCACCTCTGGGCCTCCTCTTCATGGGCCGCGCTGCTCCTCTTCTGCACGCGGCTGATGCTCCTCCTCCTCCTTCCTGCCCGTGCGGCTCCGGCAACATTTTTCTTCCGGGGCCGCGTGGGCAGAAAGGAGGAGGAGCACCTGCACGTTTAGACGCGACTGTTTTCTTCGGGCCGTGGTGACGTGAGCTCCACCACGGCCCTGCTGATCTTCTTGCTTTTCGGGTCGTGCCTCCTCCCTTTTGGGGTTGGAGGAGGTGGGTCTCCAGCCTTTCCCCGCCTCTCCGCAGCAGCAGACAATGAATGGTAGCTGGGGAGAGAGGTGCTGCGGACACCTCAGGAATATTCAACCCATAGATATATGCAAAGCGGCAACTTGGACGTCCCTTCACACTTTCACAGCACATTACTGCTTGGATCAGCAAGCTACAGCGGATACAAAGTTAGGTCAAATAATCCTACAGTCCGCAACAACTCACACGCAGTGATTGCCACAACCATTTCACGTTCCAACAACAAAATACACTGAACGTGATAGGGAGCTTGGGACTCCCAGGACAGCATGGCTAATTCATCCCTGCTATCGACGGGAAAAAACAAGTTTGCTTACCGTAAACGGTGTTTCCGTAGATAGCAGGATGAATTAGCCATGCTGACCCACTCTCCTCCCTGGCAATCACCAGTTTTTCGATCTACCACTGCTTAATCACAGACTGAGGAGAATCTGTACTTCCTGCTCGGGAACCCACGCGCAGCCGCAGAGGGAACAAAAATCTATCCTCTGCTTTTTCAAGCTCCGCCTCCTGGACCTGATTGACAGATCCCAGGACAGCATGGCTAATTCATCCTGCTATCTACGGAAACAACGTTTACGGTAAGCAAACTTGTTTTTAGGCTTTTTATCTGAATCAAGCTAACATATTGCCCTCATTTCCAACGTGGCATGCGTGGAAAGGAGAAAACCTTGTGTTCGCTAGACTGCAAGAGGGGCTCTGTCTTATCTATAGAGAACTCAACTCAAGTACATCATCAAGCTTTACAGCTTTTTTGTGTCTTATGATCCTAACAGACTGGGAATAGAAGTTGCCAAGTGTATGTTGTCCAACTGATTAGTAGATCGTCACACATTGTTATGCTTTGGTTGTTACCTCCAGGTTACAGGCACTGTCAAGGCTCAAGTGAGAGCCCTGGCCACCTCAATGGCTCATCTGCAAATATGTCTTCAATAGGCACTGCTTGCAAAGCTGCAACTTGGTCGTCGGTTCATGCTTTCACATCCCATTACTGCCTAGACAATCTATCAAGAAATGACAATAACGTTGGACAAGCAGTTTTGTGCAACCTGTTCACCCAGTAGTCCGCTCTCTATGGTGGGGTCTGAGTTTGTAAGTGCTCTGCTGCAACCAAGAGAGGGATCTGGGGATCTAAAGATGGTGAAGCAATTTGACAAGGTGATAGCTAAAGCTAGAAGAAAGCTGGGCTGCATAAAGCGAGGAATAACTAGTAAGAAAAAGATAATGCCCTTGTACAGGTCCTTGGTGAGGCCTCACCTGGAGCATTGTGTTCTGTTCTGGAACCCATATCTCAAAAAGGATAGAGACAGGATGGTAGTGGTCCAGAGAAGGATGACGACAAATAGTGTGGGGTCTGTATCAGAAGACCTATGAGGAGAGGCTGAAGAATCTGAATATGCATACCTTGGAAGGGAGGAGGTGCAGGGGAGATATGATACAGACCTTCAGATTCCTAAAAGGTTTCTAGTTCAGATCTGTTTATTGAAATTTAAACAATTACAAAAGGAAACAATGAAAAGACAAAAACAAAATACAACCAAAGACAATAAAAGAAAGCATTGAGTACAAAAAAGCCATCAGAGTATCTAAAAGGTTTCAATGTTGTATGAACTTTGAACCTTTTCTGTTGGCAAGAAAACAATAGAACTAGGGGTCACAAAATGTAATTCGGGGGTTTGATTCAGAAATAACGTCAGAGTATTGTGGAGCCTGGAATGCCCTTCTGGAAGAGGTGATAAAGAAGAAAACAGTCAAAGATTTCAAAGGGGTATGGGATAAATACTGTGGATCTTTAAATACTGTGGATCTTTAAAGAGCCTGGAATGCCCTTCTGGAAGAGGTGATAAAGAAGAAAACAGTCAAAGATTTCAAAGGGGTATGGGATAAATACTGTGGATCTTTAAATACTGTGGATCTTTAAAGAGCCTGGAATGCCCTTCTGGAAGAGGTGATAAAGAAGAAAACAGTCAAAGATTTCAAAGGGGTATGGGATAAATACTGTGGATCTTTAAATACTGTGGATCTTTAAAGAGCCTGGAATGCCCTTCTGGAAGAGGTGATAAAGAAGAAAACAGTCAAAGATTTCAAAGGGGTATGGGATAAATACTGTGGATCTTTAAATACTGTGGATCTTTAAAGAGCCTGGAATGCCCTTCTGGAAGAGGTGATAAAGAAGAAAACAGTCAAAGATTTCAAAGGGGTATGGGATAAATACTGTGGATCTTTAAATACTGTGGATCTTTAAAGAGCCTGGAATGCCCTTCTGGAAGAGGTGATAAAGAAGAAAACAGTCAAAGATTTCAAAGGGGTATGGGATAAATACTGTGGATCTTTAGAGGATGGAAATGAGAAGTGTGTAGGGGGTAACTTTCTGGTATGGCGGTTACTACCCTTAGCAGAAGGAAAGATTACTACCATTAACCAATATGCTTTTAATGCAACTGCAACATTGCTCCATGCTTAGACTGCCAGGGAAAAAGAGGAATTGGATTCAGATGACAACTGAGGGCCCCCGACTTTCATGGTCTGGGATACTGATATGCAGACATAAGGAAAAAGCACAGGACTGCTTCTACAGTCAGGTCCTAAAGGAAATGAAGAAAGCATGCACTTGGTGTAAATTGGCTGGTGCAGCAGTTACTACCTTTAATCAATAAGTTTTGATGCAACTCCAACATTGCTTCAATGGCAGGGGAAAGGGGAATTGGATTCAGACAGCAACCAATGAGAGGGCCCTGACTTGCGATCTGGGGACCTGATAAGCATGGGAGTAATCTGCACAGAGCAGTTACTACCCTTAACAGAAGGCATTGGATTACTAACCTTAACCAATAAGCCTTGATGCTTTTAATGCAACTGCAACATGACTTTCTGCTTTGAAGGAGGAGGTGGGGGGATGGAGGGAAAGAGGAATTTGGATTCAGAGACAACCAACATGAGCTATAAGTTTTATACAGTCTGGGGTACTGATGCACAGATATTAAGGAAAAAAACACAGGACTGCTTCTATGGCCAAGTCCGTAAGTAAAGCACATCAAGCAGCACTGACTGATACATGGGGGTAACCTGCACAGTGCGGCAGATACTACCTTGGGAAGCTTGCTCTGCAGACTGGATGGGTCATTGTCCTTTCTATGTTTGTCTTAGCTTGGGATTCCCCGTATGTTGTGGCTAATTCAGCCTCGTTTGATAGAGAAAGCAAGCTTGCTTATTGTAAATGGGATGAATTAGCCATGTTTAAATCCTGCCTGCTTCCCTGGAGAGTTAACTGTTGAGCTAAAGCTAAGCTCTACAATCATCTGAGGGGCTCATGAGGTAGCGCCCATGTGGGACCTCCTGAATGTGCTCAGTAGAGCTCGTTCAGCACCATTGGATGATGTTATCCCATGTGTCGTGACTAATTTATCCTGCTGTCTATGGAGAATCCTGTTAACTGTAAAGAAACTTGCTGCTGTTTCACCACTTTCTGCTTTTTCCATTGCCATCCATCCTCTCCCTGCCCTGCTCCCACCTTTTCATTTCTTGGCACATTAGTACAAGGCCTAGTAACTGGCCAGCAGCTTTTCAGGCCAGGCCTAGCTACTTGCTAGGTTGGCTCTCTAATCTTTGTGGTATCTCCTCTGCCCAGGCTTGTGTCCAGATGCCTAGGTTTTCTCCAGCACGTGAGTTGTTCCTTCTAGAATCAAGCAGAGTTACATTAGTAGGACGCCCTTACCATTTACACTGTTACAATGAGAGGCTTGGTGTGTTACTACTTCCAATTGGTGCCTTTCACGGGCACGAATTCTCACTAGAGAAGCATTTTAAAAAGAAATGCAGTGTTGTGACTTGACTGCTGTGTATCACCAGTGACTGAGAAATTTGCAATGAAGTAGTTTTAACAAATTCTAAAACTGTAAATCTTTAAGTTTTCATATTTGAGTAAGTACTACAAACTGTGCATTGTTGAAATATTGCAAAATAGAGCGTCCATACGGTCTTTATTTTCATAACTATATAGTTTGAAACACGATACCATTCCACTGCGTTTAAATATACTTTCTACTCCTCTCTTCCCTTTTAATGCTAGATGGTCGACAGGAGCGTGTCATGTTTGACAAAATTACATCACGGATTCAGAAGCTCTGCTATGGACTCAATGCAGATTTTGTTGATCCAGTAAGTTGCCTTTTATGGTATCTGAATGACCTAATTCTTCTTCTTTTTTTTTTTTTTAAACTTGTTTCAAAACACTATCCCACCAGATCTCAGAAATGAGCCATGCCTCCTAACTTTTAGGAAAAGACTTAAGACATGGCTGTTTAGGCAAGCCTTCCCGAACTCCACTTAACACGCCAACCATTAAAGACTCCACTCAGCAACTATATATTTCGGATTATGTATATATACTGTACTATTGTATATAATTAACCTCCTCTTTCTCTCTCTATTTTTCCTCCTCCCAGTTTACAGCCCCTGTTAATTGTAACTGCATCTCTTCATCACGTTTAGTTATGTTCTTGGTTTGTTCTTCACACCCCTGTTTCATGTAAACCGGCATGATGTGAATGCTTTCATGAATGCCGGTATAGAAAAACCTTAAATAAATAAATAAAAGTTACTTCATGACATAGAAACATAGAAATGACGGCAGAAGACGACCAAACGGCCCATCCAGTCTGCCCAGCAAGCCACGCAGTTCATCCATTTATTTTTTTTTTTCCCACCCTTTTTCTCCCTCCCACCCATCACTATTGGCTTCCAGCACCCTCCGGCCCCAACTCCCTTCCACCCCTCCACCATGCAGAGAGCAGCGCTGTATCCGCATCCCAGTGAACATCCAGCTCAATCAGGGGTAGCAACCGCCGCAACAAGCAGGCCACACCCCTGCCCCATACTCTTACCCACCCCTGCTTTGTTTGTTTGTTTCTTGTTTGTTTTTTTTTTTGGGAGATGGCAGCCCTCCGTGAAGGTGGAACACCAACCACTGGCCACTGGCATCCCGCTCCGTGAATGCCTCTGTGACTACTGCTGCTCCGTGCAGTGTTTTGCTGCCTCCTCTTTATTCACGCCCTCTAGACTTGATGGATCCACAGTGTTTATCCCACGCCCCTTTGAAGTCCTTCACAGTTTTAGACTTCACCACTTCCTCCGGAAGGGCATTCCAGGCATCCACCACCCTTACCGTGAAGAAATACTTCCTGACGTTGGTTCTTAGTCTTCCTTCCTGGAGCCTCAGCTCGTGACCCCTGGTTCTGCTGATTTTTTTCCTACGGAAAAGGTTTGTCGTTGTCTTTGGATCAGTAAAACCTTTCAAGTATCTGAAAGTCTGTATCATATCACCCCTGCTCCTCCTTTCCTCCAGGGTGTACATATTTAGATTCTTCAATCTCTCCTCGTACGTCATGCGATGAAGATCCTCCACCTTCCTGGTCGCCCTTCTCTGTACCGCCTCCATCTTGTCCTTGTCTCTTTGTAGATACGGTCTCCAGAACTGAACACAGTACTCCAGGTGAGGCCTCACCAAGGACCTGTACAAGGGGATAATCACTTCCCTTTTCTTACTCGATATTCCTCTCTCTATGCATCCCAGCATTCTTCTGGCTTTTGCTATCGCCTTGTCGCATTGTTTCGCAGACTTCATATCATTAGACACTATCACCCCAAGGTCCCTCTCCTGCTCCGTGCACATCAGCCTTTCTCCCCCCCCCATTGAATACAGTTCATTCGGATTTCCACTCCCCATATGCATGACTCTGCACTTCTTGGCATTGAATCTCAGCTGCCATATATTTGACCAATCTTCCAGCTTCCTTAAATCCCGTCTCATTCTCTCCACTCCTTCCGGCGTGTCCACTCTGTTGCAGATCTTAGTGTCATCTGCAAAAAGACAAACCTTACCTTCTATCCCGTCCGCAATGTCACTCACAAAGATATTGAACAGGACCGGTCCCAACACCGATCCTTGCGGTACACCACTTAAAACCACTCTCTCTTCAGAGAAGGTTCCATTTACCATCACACATTGTCTTCTATCCGTCAACCAATTTGCAATCCAGGTCACCACCTCGGCACTCACTCCCAAGCTTCTCGTTTTATTCACCAGTCTCCTGTGCGGGACTGTATCAAAAGCTTTGCTGAAATCCAAGTAGATGACATCGAGCGCTCTTCCTTGATCCAATTCCTTGGTTACCCAGTCAAAAAAGTCAATCAGGTTTGTCTGACAGGATCTTCCTCTGGTGAATCCATGCTGCCTCTGGTCCAGCAATTCTCCGGACTGTAGATAGTTCACTATTCTCTCTTTTAGCAGTGACTCCATTACTTTTCCCACCACCAAAGTGAGGCTAACCAGTCTGTAGTTACCAGCCTCCTCCCTGTTCCCACTCTTGTGAAGCGGGACCACCACCGCTCTTCTCCAATCATTCGGCACCACTCCCGTTTCTAGGGATCTATTGAACAGGTCACACAGCGGAGCTGCCAGAACATCTCTGAGCTCCCTCAGTATCCTTGGATGAATCCCATCAGGCCCCATGGCTTTGTCCACTTTCAGATTCTTTAGCTCTTCCCATACATTATCTACTGTAAATTGATTTTTCTCTGTTCCGCTTCCCTCCAGTTTCTTGTTGTGTAGAGATGGTCCTTCTCCAGGGTCTTCTTTAGTGAACATAGAGCTGACGTATTCGTTTAATATTTCTGCCATTTCTTCGTCTCTCTCCACACATTGATCATTACCACCTTTCAATTTCACTATACCACTTTGGACTTTTCTCTTTTCGCTGATGTATCTGAAAAAATGTTTTGTCACCATTTTTTTATATCCTTGGCAATCCTCTCTTCCGCTTGACTTTTTGCCAACTTGATTAATTTCTTCGTCTCCCTCAGTTGAATCAGATATTCTTCCCTGTGCTCCTCCCTTTGGGATCTTTTATATTTCTTGAATGCTGTTTTTAGCTTTAATTTTGTCAGCCACCTCCTTTGAGAACCAGATAGGTTTCAATTTTCTTTTGCTTTTCTTTACATTTCTAACATATAGAGCAGTTGCCTTGGTGATTGCTCCTTTTAGATTGGTCCACTGCTGATCCACATCTCTCTCGTTCTCCCAGCCTTTTAGTTCTTCCTCCAGGTACTTCCCCATTTCTTCAAAGTCCGTGTTTTTGAACTGTAAAACTCTGGTCTTTGTGCTTTTCCATATTCTTTTAGTGATATTAAACCATACCGTTTGATCACTGGTGCTGAGGTGGGCGCCCACTTGGACATCAGAGACATTATCTGCATTAGTGAGCACTAAGTCGAGTATAGCTCCTTCTCTCGTGGGTTCCAACACCATTTGTTTGAACAAAGATACTTGCATGGCATCCATTATTGCTCTACTATTTTTAGTTTCTGCAGAGGGGATTTTCCAGTCTACATCTGGCTTATTAAAGTCACCAACGATCACCACTTCTCCCTTCTTACCTATCTTATGGATGTCTTCAACCAGATCTCTGTCCAGCTCTTCCTTTTGGTTTGGAGGCCTGTAAACCACTCCAATATAAATGGATGCTCTGTCATCTTTTTTTAGGTCGACCCATAGAGCTTCTTCCTTACCCCAGCTTCCTTGCAGCTCAGATGCTTGGATGTTGTTTCTGACATAAAGAGCCACACCTCCCCCTTGTCTATCCTCTCTGTCCTTCCTTAACAAGTTATAGCCTGGTATTGTTGTATCCCATTCTTGAGATTCTGTGAACCATGTTTCTGTGATAGCAACAATGTCCAATTCTAGCAGAGGAAACAACAGAGATAGAAAGCAGGCAAGTTGATAATTTGAAGTCCGTATCTAGTAATGCTGCTTCAAACTAAATAGACAGAGGCTGTGGCAATCAAGAACCGGAGTGAATAGGGCGGCAGCAGTTGAAAGGGAGGAAGCAATAATACAAGGGCAGGCAAAATGGAGCAGTCGCAACACAAGAAGGAGTTAATAAACATGTAGATAAAGGTGAACCAGTAGATGTAGTGTATTTGGATTTTCAGAAGGCGTTTGACAAAGTCCCTCATGAGAGGCTTCTAGGAAAAGTAAAAAGTCATAGAATAGGTGGCGATGTCCTTTCATGGATTACAAACTGGCTAAAAGACAGGAAACAGGGAGTAGGATTAAATGGACTTTCAATATATTTATAAATGATCTGGAAAGGAATTCGACAAGTGAGGTAAATAAATTTGCAGATGACACAAAATTGTTCAGAGTAGTTAAATCACAAGCAGATTGTGATAAATTGCAGGAGGACCTTGTGAGACTGGAAAATTGGGCATCCAAATGGCAGATGAAATTTAATGTGGATATCTTGACATTGGAAAATGAGTGCTGAAACTATATCAGATATACGGTAGAAAAAACCATATTTATCAGCTTTGCAATAGCCCTCAAAATAGGAGGGGGGGCTAATTTTGAAATTATAAATGAGGGATTAGCAAAACTAAGAAAAGATTTAAAAGGAAACGGACATTAAACCAAACCCACTATAATTCCAAAAGTACACTCGGAGACCATTACTTGGGTCATTCAGACCTTTTTGTATCTAAGAAAAAACAATTGTATGGGTTCAAAAAAACACATTTACATTTTTGACCATACATTTATAAGGATAATGAAATACAATATATGCACCCAAAGACTAAAAATGTCTTCCTGTGCTCTTGGGTTTTCTTGGATGCATCCGGATAGACCCATATCTTCCCACCTAAGAATGGAGGTCCCCCAATTGCAGAAACAGAGGTGAAGTGTAGAGGCCTTGTTTTGAGCAAAAACAAATCATACTACTAGAGTTGCTCCCTTGATTCCTTCCTCGGCTGACCTTTCCAAGAAAGAGGTAGTCAAATCTAAACTATCTATAGATAAGTTCTTCCCCTACACCACCATCCCGATTGGTTGGGTTTTCCTTCATCTTCCAAACTGTACTTAGTCGGGTCTCCCTCCCAACTTTATGTAATGCATCCCATATTGCCAATGCTCTTCTCTCCATGCTACCTGATTACCCGGTTTCTCATTTATCATATTTCCTGTTTCCCAGATGGTCCATATTATTGATTACTATGTTATGAAGTTTATTCTTTTTTATTCCATGTACTCGTTGTGCCCAGGGATCAGGAGATAGGGGGGGGTCGCCTCTCTCCTTTATCGGAGGTGGGTCAAGATCATGTCAGATGGGTGGGTTCTGGAGGTGATAAAAGATGGCTATTCGCTGGAGGTTCGCAGTGACCTTTGGGACATTTTCATGGTGTCTCCCTGCAACTCTCTGCAGTAGAGATAGGCAGCAGAAGTTACATTGTCAAGACTCCTCAGCCTGCAGGCTGTGTTTCCAGTACCCACGTCTCAAGAAAATATGGGACAATATTCCATTTATTTCATTGTGTCCAAGAAGGAAGGCTTTTTTTTTTTGCCCTATCCTAGATCTCAAGAGGGGTGATTCATTTTCATATGGAAACCTTGGGCTCAGTGTTAATGGTAGTCCAGTTGGGAGTTTCTGACATCTCTGGACTTGTCAGAGGAATACCTTCATATTCCCATCTGGCTAGAGCACCAATGAGTTCACGTTTTGCGGTTTTGGGGCGTCATCAGTTTCGACTGCTACCTTTCGGTTTGGCCCAGAACTCTTCCTAAGGTTATGGTGGTGGTGGCAGAGCTGAGAGAGGATGGGATTCTGTACACCCATATTTAGACATCTGGCTGATTCAGGCCTTCAGGTTTCTCGCAAGGTGATCTCCTTGTTGCAGGAGCCAGGTTAGGTGGTGAACCTAGCCAAGAGCAATCTTCCGCCTTACAGTCACTAGAGTATCTCAGTGTTTGGTTCGACATGAAGTAGAGCAGGCTGTTCCTGCTGGAGGGCCGTATTCAGAAAGTGATGGCAAAGGTGTGTTTGGGTAATTGCCAGGTTCTTGTGGCCTGGATTGGCCACTGTTGGAAACAGGATGCTGGGCTTGATGGACCCTTGGTCTGACCCAGTATGGCATGTTCTTATGTTCTTATTGACAAACATGATACATCAGACAGTGTGCTCTTATCTACAGGTATTGGATTGATGGCTGTGGCCCTAGAGTTGGTGCCATTGGCCAGGGTGCATATGCGATCTCTTCAGTGCACTCTGCTGTCTTGATGGAGCCCACAGTCTCGGGACTACTTGATTTGGCCCCACCTACCGATGGAGATCTGCATGTAACTGCAGTAGTGGTTGCAAGTGGATCATCTAAGAAAGGGGATTTCACTAATGTCGTCAGACTTGCTAGTACTCATGACAGATGGGAACCACCAGGGTTGGGGAGCTCACTATCAGGAGCTGATAGTGCAAGGGCGCTGGAATACAGAAGAGTCACTGCAAGCCCGTGCCGTGCAGTTGGCATGCTTGCAATTCGGCAATCGATTGCAGGTTCGAGCAGGCCAGATAATACAATGCGACAACAGTGGCTTACATCAGTCGCCAGGGAGGAACCAAGAGCTAGCAAGTCTTGCAGGAAATAGCCCAACTTGTGGAATTGGTGGCAGTATATCTTCAGGAGATCGCAGCCTCGCACATTGCGGGAAAAGACAATGTAAGAACGGACTTTCTCAGCAGACAGATTCTGGATCCAGGAGAATGGGAATTGTCAAACAAGGCATTCCAGCAAGTGGATCACTGGGGCGACTTCTCACAGTGCAAAGTTTCCTTGCTTTTTCAGTCGCAGGAGAGACCAAAAGTCCTTGGGCATCGATGCCCTCATGCAGGAGTGGCCAAAGGGCAAGCTAGTGTAAGCTCTTCCTCCGTGGCCCATGTTGGGCAGAATGATTCAGAGGATCGAGAGTCACATGGGGATGGTGCTTCTGGTGGTACCAGATTGCCCAGTGAGCCTGACTTTAGTGCCGGGAAAAATTGTGGAAACTGACATTTGGCTAAACAAGGTTTAATGGGACACAGCCAGAATGGATTTACCCAAGGGAAGTCTTGCCTCACAAATCTCCTGTGTGGTTTTTTTTTTTTTTTTTTTCACAAGGTCTCCTATGTTTTCATGAAGGGGTGAATAAACATGGACAAAGGTGACCAAGTAGATGTGGTGTACTTGGATTTTCAGAAAGGTGTTTGACAGAGTTCCTTATTTTATTTATTTAAGGTTTTTATATACCAGCATTCATGAAACAATCACATCATGCTGGTTTACAGTTAAACAGGGGTGCAAATACATTAAAACTAAAAATGAGTGCAAGGAAATTGCAGTTACAAAAGCAAGGGAGATCAAACTGGGAGAGAAAGGGAAATACAGAAGTAGATTAACATCGAACTAGTGGCGTAGAGAAATACTGAATTGGATTAACATCTCGTGGTGTTATTTACAAGGACAGCTGTGACTGAGTTGTGGAAGTTTGAGGCAGCAATTAGGAGGGGTCTGGAGTTGACTTAGCAAGGCTTCTTAGAAGCCTTATGAGAGGCTTCTAAGAAAACTAAAAAGTCATGGGATAGGAGACTGTCCTTTTGTGGATTGCAAGCTGGTTAAAAGACAGGAAACAGAGAATAGGATTTAAATGGTCTGTTTTCACAGTGGGAAAAATGTAAACAATGGAGTGCCTCGGGGATCTGTACTAGGACCAGAGCTTTTTTAATATTTATTTATAAATGACTTGGAAAGGGGCATGGCGAGTGAGGAGCTTAAATTTGCGGATGACATTAAATTATGCAGAGTAGTTAAATCTCAAGCGGATAACGATTAAATTGCAGGAGGACCTTGTGAGACTGGAAGATTGGGCATCCAAATGGCAGATGAAATTTAATGTAGACAAGTACATGATGCATATAGGGAAAAATAACCCTTGCTGTAGTTACATGATGTCAGGTTCCACAGTAGGAGTTGCCACCCAGGATAGAGATCTAGGCATCATAGTGGATAATACATTGAAATTGTTGGCTCACTGTGCTGTGGCAGTCAAGAAAGCAAATAGAATGTTAGGAATTTTAGGAAGGGAATGGTGAATAAAATAGCGGATGTCATAATGCCTCTCTCGCTCCAAGGTAAGAACATAAGAACATGCCATACTGGGTCAGACCAAGGGTCCATCAAGCCCAGCATCCTGTTTCCAATTGTGGCCAATCCTGGCTTACAAGTACCTGGGCAAGTACCCAAAAACTGTCTATCCCATGCTACTGATGCTAGTAATAGCAGTGGCTATTTTCTAAGTCAACTTGATTAATGCAGGTGATCCTGCACCTTGAATACTATGTACAGTTCTGGTTGCCGCATCTCCAAAAATATATATTTGCACTGGAGAAAGTACAAAGAAGGGCAACCAGAATGATAAAGGGCATGGAACAGCTCCCCTATCAGGAAAGGCTAGAGGTGTTCAGCTTGAAGAGACGGCTGAGGGGGGATATGATGGAGGTCTTTAAAATCATGAGAAGTTTAGAATGGGTAAATGTGAATCAGTTATTTACTCTTTCGGATAATAGGACTAGGGGGCATTCCATGAAGTTAGCAAGTAGCTCATTTAAGACAAATCGAAGAAAAGTTTTTCACTCAACACATTTTAAGCTCTGGAATGCATTGCCAGAGGATGTAGTTATGGCATTTAGTGTAGCTGTGTTTAAAAAAAAAAAAAAGGTTTGAATAAGTTCCTAGAGCAAAAGTCTATAAATTGCTATTAATCAATTAGGGTTAGTAGTTTTGGGATCTATTCATTTAACGTTGGGTACTTGTGACTTACTTGGCCACTGTTGGACACAGGATACTGGGCTTGATGGACCCTTGGTCTAACCCAGTATAGCATATCTTATGTTCTTAAGACTGTGGTATGCAGATTTGTGAAGGCTCCTGGTGGACTCTCCCTTCCGGTTTCCAGCTCACAGGAATCTGCTTCGGCAGGGGCCTGTTCTTCACGAAGATCCAACTCTATTTTGTCTTACGGTATGGCCCCTGAGAGGGCTCTGTTGCTGAAGCATGGATGTTCTGTTGTGGGATTGCCACCTTTTTGTGAGTCAGGAAGTTCTCCACTTCCTTAGTCTCTGTGCAGGCTTGGTGAGTGTTTTGAGGCTCGGTGTGAAGATCGAGGAGTTCATCCTTGTTCGGTTAAGATCCTGCTCACTTTGGAACTTTTGCAGGATGGATCGAGTAAAGGGTTGGCCCTTAATTCATTAAAGGTACAGGTAGAGGCTCCTGCTTGTTTTTGAGGTCAGATGAATGGTGGACCCTTGTCAGCTCATCCAGATGTGGCCCGTTTCCTAAAAGAGTGAAGCATCTTTGCCCTACCTTGCAGATGCCGGTGTCTTTGTGGAGTCTTAATCTGGTTTTCGATTTTGTGGTGGGCCCTGCTTTTTGAGCAATGTGTAGCCTTTCCTTGAGGTTACTGACCTTGAAAACTATGTTTCTTGTGGCAATTTGTTTGGTGTAGGGTTTCTGAACTGCAGGCAAGGTCTTGCAGGGAGCTTTTTCTATGGGTGACTCCGCGGGTGATACAGCTGCGTACTGTTGCTTCATTTTTGCCAAAAGTGGTCTCAGATTTTCACTTTAATCAGTCAGTTTCCCTGCCATCTCTGGACAGGGAAAGAGATGCGCAGGAATATCATTTGTTACGGCCCTTGGATGTCACGGCACATCTCGAGGTAGTTGGAGGTTTCTAAACTTCTCAGGAAGATGGATTGCCTGTTTTTTTTTTTTTCTCCAAGGGGGGAAGTAAACAGGTAGAGTCGGCGTTACGAGCTACAATAGCCCGCTGGATTAAGGAGGTAGTCTCATATGTGGATGCTGAGTGGCTGTTGCCTAGTCAGGTTAGTGCTCATTCCACTAGGGTTCAGGCAGTGTCATGGGTGGTGGTTAGATTGTTGTCTCCGTCGACATTTGCCGAGCTGTGATGCGGTCTTTCTTACACACCTTTTCCTTGCATTACTGCCTAAATGTGCAGCTCCAGGAGGACACAACCTTTGTGCTTGTGGTGGTGTTTGGACCTTGGGCAGGCTCCCACCCCATTTGGGAGAAGCTTTGATAAATCCCGCTGGTTTCGGATCTACCTGTTTTGTATGCTAAGAGAGGAGAAATTACTTGCCTGATCTCCTTTTCTTTAATAAGGACAGGTGGATCCACTTTCTTGCCCTTGGCCGCTGGATGGTTGTGCTGTTATCGTCCTGTGTGGCTGTGTTCCAGGGTTACTGGTAAATGTTACTCCAGTCCCTAAACTAGTGTTATTACATTCTTTGTCTGATCTCAGTGTTTTCTTGTTGGCTGAGTACTGGATTGGTTCTGTTAATACATTTTTGGTCCATAGTTGGCTTTTGCAGAGAATACTGGCGGGCTGATGTCACTGCAGGGCTATTTATACCATGATGTCAGCTTTGCTCTGTCTTCATTTGCTGGTAGAGGTGCATAAACCACTGGTTTTGGATCCATCTGCCCATATTAAAGAAAAGGAAATTATCAGGTAAGTAGTAATTTCTCCATGTAGAGAGACTACTGCAATCCAAACAGAATCCAGACTAACAATACCTGGCTTTACCAAGCAAGGAACTATGAGAGTGCTGGGATAGAAGACGACACCGTTTCATTTAGCCCTGTACCATAGCCGCCTCCTGCCTTAAGGTCCTCAAGATTGCATACTCTGTTCCTGTTTGCATGCTCTCTTCTCGCTCTTGCAGCTCTCCGCTTTCCATGCTGCCATGCTGTTCAAGTTTTATGGGCCCCGGGAGTTATATTCCTCGATCCCTTGTTGAACTGGCAATTATAATGGGACCTCCCTCTCCAGTCCCTCCTCCTTGAGGTGACATGGAGATCCAAGAGGCTGGAAGGCAAACCCTCTGCTTCCTGCGTTGCCCCGGATCTCATCTGCTTAGTGGGTTCCAGAAAGCCACTGATCACTGTCTGGTGGTTAAGTTCAAGGACACAGAGGGATCTCTCCAAACTTTCCCTTTACACTGTTTAACTGTAGGAAGGAAAGAAATAATAAAAAAAATACTGACAAGTATCCAGTACAAAAAAGATATATAACTTAAAAGGCAATGCCAATGGTGCTTCTTACCAATGTTATGTAGCCAGTTATACAGTGTTTCTACACATAATGGTCTTGAATTAGCTTAAAAAATGGAGGAAATAGAGCTCAGATGCCTTGTGGGTCGATGACAATGGCAAAATCATTAGTCAAAAGTTCGTAATTATTGGCATTCCTTATTTTTACTATTTCTTTTTTTTGTTTAGAAAAAATCCTTTTAGAAACTTCAGTAAAAAATGTGAAACTTTTTAAGCACTGCTGAGTGTTAATAACCTGTATTCCTTCATTGCCATCTCAACCTGAGTATTTTATCAGCCCAAACATTCAAGGGTATAAAACTTTTTTGAACAGGATCATTTTGTTTCCATTATTGCTATGGTTTGTTTAATGATTGTGCTATTCTGTGATACATAATAGTTTTAATTCAAACACATTAAAAATAACATGTGTTTTGTCTGATCACTCATGTTTTCTTAAAATGCTACATATCTTACAAATTCTGCCAGGGATACGTAAACTTATGAGCACAACTGTATGCTGGTATAACAATTATTGTCAAAGCAGGAGGAGTAAAGTAAATGGGGTATGTAGTGCTGATAATGGCTAGCAAATTTGACCTCAAAATCTAATTTTTAAAGCGATCGTTAGAAATGGTTCTGCACCAAAACTAAGGCCTTTATGCTGTTCTATTTGTTATTTAATTCATGTCTGTTTAATTTATTGGTTGACATCTCTCTTCCCTTTCCTTTTTTCCTCTCTTAAAACTTACCCTCAGCCCTGATCCTTCTGCTGGCAGGGATCATTGTTGTAGCCGCAGCCATCTTCCTTCCCTCTCTAAGATTAAGCATGTTACTTTAAATTCATTTTGTATGCATTAGAACTTAGATTCAGGAGCTGTGATATTGAAGGCTTGTCTGGTAGCTGAAAGAATCTTCTGGAGTTTTATGTTTTACTGCAGTTTATTTTTTTTATATTGAAGATGCTTTGTAAGAGAGGTAAAGCTGAATGATATGATTACATTGATTGTAACCACTAGCTAGATATTTGTAGAGCTTCTTTAAACTTTGCAGGAACCAAGCTAACCTACAGCCCTTGTCTTTGTACAGGCACAGATCACCATGAAAGTGATCCAGGGTCTTTACAGCGGGGTAACCACTGTAGAATTGGACACCTTGGCAGCTGAGACTGCTGCCACAATGACAACCAAACACCCAGACTATGCCATCCTGGCAGCAAGGATTGCTGTTTCCAACTTGCACAAGGAAACCAAGAAAGTATTCAGTGGTGAGTATGGAGAAGGGCAGATCACTTCAGCAGTAGGAAGCTAAGAAGGGTGATGTACAAGTACCACTGCTTTAAAAAGAAAAAACAAACAAAAATACCCCCTTCCTCTGCAGCCAGCCAGACCAGTCCAGCCACATAGGTTATGCCCTCCAACTAGCAGATGGAGACAGAAGCAGTTTGCTGATGTCACTTCTTATAGGCTCTTATGTTTAAGAACATAAGTTAACATACTGGGTCAGACCAAGGGTCCTTCAAGCCCAGCATCCTGTTTCCAACAGAGGCCGAACCTGGCAATTACCCAAACACTAAGAAGATCCCATGCTACTGATGCTAGTAATAGCAGTAGCTATTTTCTAAGTCAACTTGATTCATAGCAGGTAATGAACTTGTCCAAACCTTTTTTAAACACAGCTATACTAACTGCACTAACCACATCCTCTGGCAACAAATTCCAGAGTTTAATTGTGCGTTGAGTAAAAAAGAACTTTCTCCGATTAGTTTTAAATGTGCCCCATGCTAACTTCATGGAGTGCCCCCTAGTCTTTCTATTATCCGAAAGAGTAAATAACCGATTCACATCTACCCGTTCTAGACCTCTCATGATCTTAAACACCTCTATCATATCCCCCCTCAGCCGTCTCTTCTCCAAGCTGAAAAGTCCTAACCTCTTTAGTCTTTCCTCATAGGGGAGCTGTTCCATTCCCCTTATCATTTTGGTCGCCCTTCTCTGTACCTTCTCCATCACAATTATATCTTTTTTGAGATGCGGCGACCAGAACTGTACACAGTATTCAAGGTGTGGTCTCACCATGGAGCGATACAGAGGCATTATGACATTTTCCGTTTTATTCACCATTCCCTTTCTAATAATTCCCAACATTGTTTGCTTTTTTGACTGCCGCAGCACACTGCACCGATTTCAATGTGTTATCCACTGACGCCTAGATCTCTTTCTTGGGTGGTAGCTGAGCCTGCTAGCATTCTTTCCCCAGCAGATGGTAGGCGAGCATTCCATGCTGTGAGCTAAGGCCTGGTTAGGCTGAATGAAGAGAATTGACAAGTTAAAAGGGCAGCTCTTGAGGTGAAAGTCTAATACTCTCCTTAGTCAAGCACAGCCCTAGACTCAAGGGCTTCCAGGCTTTTTCCTTTAGTATTAGGCTGTCACTGTTCTGTATTATCTCTTTCCCCTCTCCTCATCCTCTTTTCCTCCTCACTTAAAAAAAAAAAAAAATATGGAAAGAGAAGAGAGTCTTTTCTAACTATGTAGCTTTCCCTTAATCCTTCATAAATATAATTGGAAAAAAATAGGCGGAAGCAGTGGTCCGTTAATGGTTAGCCCTGAGGTGAGTGTGCGAGTGTTTTACTGTCAGTCATGGAGGTTTTGGCAGGAAGGAAGTGTTCATGGTGGCTCTGCCGGCATGCAGGAAAAAACCTGTGCTCTGCTCCACACGTGGTGCACGCTGGCATTCAGGATAAGGAAGCCTGTTCAGGTAATGGTGGGAGAAGGATTATAAAATAAATGCCAGTGACCCTAAACAAGGATATACATTTTTCAAATTTGAGGCTTGTTGCTATGCATCAAAAAGTGCAGGCTAAGCAACACAAAGATCGAATCTTCAGTCACTTGGTAATCTTGGCAACTGCACATGAAACTGATTCACACGGAAGAGAAGAAACTGCAATAGTTCTTCCATATCAGACATTTGTCAGCACCTCACCATGAGAGGAGAACCTTTGTAGAACTGTGCAGTGTCTTCTGTGAAAGCTTTATATCCAGCTATTTATTTATTTAACACTTTTCTATACCGACCTTCATGAAAAAATTTCAGATCAGATCGGTTTACATGTAACAAAGGGTATAACTTAAACAAGAACAATTCACTAGAAGCGGAAGTTAATATAACAAGGGTAGTTAACTTGGAGGCTAGGCTAGTCAGAGGTATAGGACAGTGTAACTGAAGAGAACTAGAAAAGGCAATGAAACAAAAGAAACTGCGGCTTAATTATAATGTCTAAACATAGCGGGGCGTTAGCCGGTAAAGCAGAGTCCTGTCCGGTTGACAATGGCTTAGAAAGTTAGGGGAAGGCCTGGAGGAAGAGCCAGGTCTTAAGTTTTTTGCAGAAAATTCGAAGGCAAGGTTCTAGTCTGAGGTCAGTGGGCATATTGTTCCAGATAGTTGGACCTGCTGTAGAGAATGCTCGTTCTTTGGTGTATGATAGTCGCGTGGCTTTTGTTGGGGGAACTTGCAGGGTACCTTTGTATGCTTCTCTTATAGGTCTTGAGGATGAATATAATTTGAGAGGAATCTGGAGGTCTAGTTGTTGCTGATTGTATATGGTTTTATGAATTGTGGTGAGGGCCTTGTGCATTATTCTATATTTTATTGGCAGCCAGTGAAGGTTCCGTAGTATGGGAGTGATGTGTGAACCTCTGTTGGTGTTGGTTAGGATTCTGGCTGCCGAATTCTGGAGCATCTGTAATGGTTTGATGGAGGAGAAAGGGAGTCCGAGAAAGAGAGCGTTGCAGTAATCTGTTTTGGAAAAGAGCGTGGTTTGGAGGACGGTCCTGGAAATGGAGGAGAGGTTTGAGCCTTTTCATAACTTGGAGTCTATAGAAACAATCCTTGGCGATGTTGTTGATGGATTTCTTTAGATTCAGGTGGTTATCGAGGATGACTCCTAGGTCCCTTACTTGTGAGATCTGGGTGTTGGATGATGTCGGATGGGTTAGGGCTGAGTGGTCGGGGGAAATGAGAAGTAGTTCTGTCTTAGATGCATTTATAGCTATGAAATGAGTATTCTGCACGTGTCTGCTGATTAACTTTATAACCTTCATTAACCCGCACTGGAATTTTCGTATACATCTGGACTCTGACAACGACATTTGCATTCTTGTCTCTATAAAAAGTAGTAACATCCAATCGATGTTTGTTTGTTTACAATGAGGTTCAAAACAGAGAAAAGGACTCAGAATTTTACAGATTGTAGCTTTTCCCCATGGATTACCTGAGAGCTGTGCTTACATATCTTTTGACTGCTATATTTCACTACATCTGAGAATCTGCAAGTAAGACTTAATCCCGTCCTCAGCACCACCTGCTCTGTAACCATGAAGCAGGAGTCTGGCCAACTATTCCTTGAAAGAACTAAAGCTTGGAACGTCTTTACCCTGTTTCTGCTGCCATATATCTCACGGATACATCCACCATTCAGTGTTTGCTGGATTTCCCTATGATGTGTTGAGACAGAAACCTGGGCTTCTACAGGAGTGACCTGGAATAGCTTAATTACCTTTCAGCTGGGTTAATTAGTTTGACAATTATATAATTGCAAAGTTGGGCTTGGAGATAATGCATCTATAAATTCAGCTTATTTTTCATTAGAGCTTTGCACTGTGAAACAGTAACAAACTAAAACAAAAAAAACCAATTTCTGTACGATATTAAACCTTGTTACTCATTTTGCTGTGAAAACCGATTGATTACCTCACCAAAGTGTAAGCAACTGCTCCCTTAATCTTATGATAAATTGATTAGTTTTATCAGATTAAGAACTTTTAATTGATTTATAGATATCAAAGTGTGATTTTCCTAAAGAATGGTCATCAAGCAGGGACCACATCGGCAGGGTTGCTGGCACAGCCTGTTCCCGCTGGGGGATGGCTGCTGCGGCAGGAATGGTGGCCGTGCTAGATCAACAACATACTCGTGAGTCAGACCCGGGGCCTTTCTCCTTGCTTCTGCAATGCAAGAAGCAGCAGCTGTTTCTTGAGGGCTGTGGTGGCTGCTCTACTTAAAGGGACACTGTCACCTTCTACTGTTTTCTCAGAATGTGTTCCTTCCTCCAGCTGGGTATCTCTTTTTTTTTTTTTTTTCCTGCAGAATTTTTGAAATGCAGCAGCCTTTTTTTTTTCTGGGGCAAAGTCCCTCTCTTGTGGTTCTCTTCCCCCCCCTCCCCCCAAAGAATGTGAACTGTGGGAGTGCTGGGAAGAAGAGGGATGAGTGACAAAAACATAGAATGTTAGATTTGATAGATCTGATGGGTCTTTGGATTTTAAGGTTATCAGGGACTCAGATAGCAAAGGGGAAGTAGGAGTACCTCCCCCCCCCTCCCCCCCCCCCTCCCCCCCCCCCCAATCCAGGGGGAGGAAGATCTACTGTCCTTAGATCTGGAAATGGGACCTCATCACATTAGACCACTGGGTCTTGAGCATAATTTGAGACGGATATGTTTTGGAGTTTTCCCATCTTATTTTCCAATGCATTTATGGTTACCTCCTGTCATTCTGCTATAAAAAAGAAAGCAGTTAGGGTAACACGTGACTGGCTTCTTTGCATGGGGTGTATTTCTGTCCGACACAGTGAAGTCGGGGTCAGTATTAAATTTGTGGTTCCCCAAAAACAGAAATTTTCATCTGAATTTAGACTTGAAGCAGGTCAACAAGGACTTGAGTTTCTCATTTCAGAATGGAGACTTTGAGATCAGTTAGAATAATGGTGCGGCAAGAGGAGTTTATAATGTCTTTAGATCTTACAGAGGCATATCTTTATGTTCCTATAAAGGAAGGTCATCAGAAATATATATAGATATATTATTCTTTTTTTTTTTCCCACTGTCTTTGGAGGTCATTTTCAGTTTTCAGCCCATTCCTTTGGACTAGCCATGACACCAAGGACTTTTTCCCAAGGTGATTATTGGAGTGGTGTCTACCCTATTCTAGGAAGGAATTTTGGTTCATCCTTATCTGGATGACTGTTCTAGGTGTTTAATTTCTTTATTTTTCCAATAAAAATACAAAGCAAATATAAAATCTTTGCTTTGACTGTTCTAGGTGAAGTCCGATCAGGAAAGCGAGGCAGCCACAACCAGAGTTCAGTTATTGCAGCAGCTGGGCTGGGTAGTAAATTTTGACAAAAGCAAGGTGCTGCCCTCTGTTTCTGGATTATCTGGGAGTCCATTTCAGCAGGAAAATAGGTCATGTTCACTTAATGGTGCAAAGGATTCAAAAACCTGAAGATACAAGTACAATTCTTGTTTGGAATCGGAGATCTTTGATAGAGAGTTATATGCTAATGTTGGGCTTCTATGGTGGTGACTTTGGATCTGGTTCTCTTTGCAAGAGCCCATATGAGGGCTTTGCAGATGGCCTTGCTGTCCAGATGGGAATTCATGATCACAGGATTATGCAGATAGGCTCTCTGTCCCAGCACAGTTAAGGTTGAATTTGGACTGGTGGCTTGTAACTGAGCATTTGGAGAAGGGAGTGGAGTTCTAACCTCCATCTTGGGTAACAATGACTATGGATGCCAGTCTATTAGGTTGGAGAAGCCCATTGTCAAGGTCTTGTGGTTCAAAGATTTTTGGACAGCAGAGAAGGACAAGTGGTCCATCAATTACTTGGAAACTAGAGCAATAATGTTGGCACTTCTTAAGGTTGCGCCTCTCCTTAAAGGTCAGACAACAGTGGCATATGTAAACAACCAAGGAAGGACCAAATGTCCAGGTGTCAGAGGAAGCAGGACTTATGTTGGCTTGGGAAGAAAAGAACAGAAAGGGGATTTCCTTATCACACATATTGGGACTAGAAAACATATAAGCAATTTCTTCAGCCACGACTCTGTGGATCCTGGGAAATGGGCTCCGTCATAGAATGCATTTGTCCAGATTGTGCACAATTGGAGGACCCTGGTGGGATCTGATGCCAGCCACAAAAAATGCAGAGCTGGTCTAGCATGTGTGGTGGGTTTTTTTTTTTTTATAGTGAAAGGAAAGAAAGGTGGGCCTCTGGATTGGATTCCTTTATTCAAACTTGGCTGAAAAAAAGGGTCTCCCCCATGGCCCTGGTCGGCTGGGTCCTGCAAAAGATTTTGATGCATCTAGGATATCATCATTTTGATGGCTTCTGACTGGCAATGCCATCCCTGGTATATACAGATCCAGTTAGGTTATTGGATGGTGATCTGTTGCTGTCCCCTTAGGAGCAGGTTCTGCTGTCCTCTGGGTCCAGTAGAGCATGAGGATCTGGCTTGACTTTTTTTTTTTTTGTCTTGCGGCCTGGCCCTTGAGAGGTCTTGTTTGGTTAGGAAGGGCTATTCTCCTGAGTTTGTGGATATCCTCTTGCATTATACGACATCTATGTTCTTGGCATTTGGAGGGTTTGGAAGTTTGAGAATTGACGTGTGGGTAAATAGACTTCTCCAAAGAGCTTTTTGCCTTACATCTTGGATGTGTTACGGAATAATTTTGAATAGAGGTTTGGCCCGCAATTCCTTAAGGGTTTAGGTAGCAGCAATTGCCAATTAGAGGGCAGATTTTAGGTAAGCCGTTAAGCCTCCCATCCAAGATGTCTTGTTTCCTTAGGAGCACAACACATTAGACCTCCGAGAGACACGATTCGTTCTTGAAATTTGATTTTGACCACCTTGGCGGGCCTCATCTTTTCAGCCTTTGAGAGAGGCTTTGATCAAGCTTCTCACTATTAAAGCAGTGTTTCTTGTGGCGATCTGTCTGGCAAGATAAATTTCAAATTTGCAAATCCTCCCTTTGAGTGTTATTTTTTTTCCCAGATGAGATTGTGAAGACTTGTACAGTTTGACTTTTTTCTTCTGAAGGCCTTCCCCCTTAATCAGGAAGTGTCCTCCTATTCATAGGAAGTCTTTTCAGGATGAATATGTTCAGCTTTATTGTTTGAATGTGGAGAGAATTCTTTTGCATTATTTGGAAGTCACCAGTGGATTCAGAAAGTTGGATCATCTGTTTCTGCTGTCCGGGGGACCTAGGAAAGGCAAAGCAGCTTCTAAGTCTTTGATGCTCTAGATTAGACATTTAGTGCTACTGCCCAGGAGTGTGATAGCACATTCTAGTAGAAGCAGGCAGCCTCAAGGGAGGAGCTCCATTTAGTTTCACCTCTTGAAATCTGCAGTGACGACCTGGTCTTAATTGCATTCTCTCTTGAAGTATTGTTGATTTGGATGTTTGAGCTGAGGAGGAATTTTCCTTTTGGCATGAAGATTTTGAGAGCAAGTTTGTCAGTTTCCCACCAGCTTGAGAGAACTTGGGTGCCTCCCATACACCTAGACTGGTCTGGCAGGATGAAAAGGAAGGATATATTTTACTTATTTCCTTTCCTTGAATCCAGCCAGCCCAGTTCTGAACCTTCCCTATTCTACCAAACATGTTCTCAGCTGATATTTTTCCTATTTTAGGAAGTTTTTTCTTATGTTTTTGTTATGAGAAGAAGAGTAAATCCTTTGGTTGCATTCACAAGTTTCATTTGGATGTTAAGGTCCTTCTATTGATTCCTTTCTGAGAAATTCCCTTGTTGAGAGGAAGGGAAAGGGTTTTGTTTTGTGTTCTCTTAGCCTCAGGTACAAAAATTTTAGATTTATTTATTTACTTTTATATACCGGTGTTCGATTTTACATATCACATCGGTTTACATTTAAACAAAATTTACAGGAACTTATGCGTTACCTTTGTCAAATACATTAAACATTTAAATATGGGGATTGTTAACAAGGGATATAAAAGAACATGGGGAATGGCTAACACTACGTGATGCATGAAGGGGAGTGCCCCTTCAGCGCGTGACGCCTGGTGTTATGGCGCCGTTTAACGTCCGTGTCAGTCCTCAGTGACATCAGAGGGGGCGGGTCTCCCAATCAAGGATCACACACCGCCCCTCCCCTCTCAGTTCCAGATGGATTCTTTCACCTTTTTTTCTTTCTTTCTGTCTTTATCATCACTGTTAGTTATTTCAGGGAGCCCGCTGGTGATGGTGTGTGGCATCCCTGTGCGCAGGCACCCGGTGTTCTGGCGCCGTTTAAGATTGTAAGCCCTTTTAGGGGATAGTGAATTACCTATTGTACCTTATTGTAAACCGATGTGATATCTCTTTTTGAAATGAACGTCAGTATATAAAAATCGTAAGTAAATAAATATATTGGACTGTGTGTGCACTACATTCATTTAAAAATCTTATAAACTCCAATTAAAAAAAAAAAAAAAAAGCAACTATTTAGCATTAAGAAATGTTTGCATTTTCTGTTTTACAGATGTCATGGATGATCTTTATAATTACGTGAATCCACTTAACAGACGCCATTCCCCTATGGTCTCCAAGGAAACGCTAGATATTGTCTTAGCCAACAAAGATGTACGTAATGCTCTGTAGAGTTTTTTTTTTCATTTTAAAGTAGATAGAATTAAAACATGCTTTTATTGTTCTGTAGTAAGTTTCATGATGTGAGTCCTGTCTTACAGTTTAAAGGAGACCTCCAAAATTTAAGTTGGTGGATTGTTCAGCTAGATGAATACCACCAGGCTGAACAAGAACTTAGACTCTCTGGCAAATTATTTGTTTGTTTTTTATATACAATATTCAACAAAAGTCATCACATCTGTTTACATATAACAAAGGTTAGAAATGTTACAATGTAATAGAAAGTAGTGGCGGAAATAGACATAAGGGAGAAAAAAATAAAGTCAGAGGAGAGAATGAGAAATAATTTGAATTTGGGAGTTAATTCTTTTTATCATGTTAATGCTTTTTGAAAAAGCCATGTTTTTAGTTCTTTTTTTTAAAAAGTGTGTGAAGATGATTCAAGTTAGATCAGTTGGAAGGGTATTCCATAGTAGTGGGCCAGCTATTGAGAAAGCATGTTGTCTTGTTGGGATGAGAAGGGATATTTTTGGGGAGGGAATTTCAAGGAGACCAGTGTTTGTGGAGCGTAAAGTTCTTCTTGGGACTTGAAAAAGAAGGGTTGTAGCCATCCAACTAGTCTTGTTGTTAGTGAACTTTACTGAAGATACACTGCTGCTGTTGGGAACATCCATTTTGTTTTAGCATTAGAGCAGTGATGTCAATCTTTAGGGACCATATACTATAAGTGATTGACTGGCACAGAAGAGATTTTATATTCTGTCAAGCTCTCTGGGGACAGGGTATAGTACATAACTCGCCATGAGCTAAATCTAAACAAAATACGTGGGCCCGTGCCATATGCCCGAAGCCCACCATTAACCGGGCACCATGGGTGGCGGCCCGGTTGGTTGGGACTTTGGCAGTGCGTCAGGTGCAATGAGAGTCCTGGTGCAGCTCTCTCTCCTTTGGCCCTTCTCCTCAAATGATGCGGTCTGGTGAGGAAAGGGGAAGGGGGAGCGGTCGCAGGCTGATGACATCATGACTCTATTAAAGGGCTGCGACTGAGGTGCATTCGGCCTGCTTGTTCCTGGTCAGCCTTCACTGAGTATTGGGAGATTTTGTCTGGCGGCTCAGTGCTCCTTTTCGACATGCCTCGAGCACATTCACGTATCAGGCCCACGGTAGGAGAATAACTGCAGACACTACACATGGTGGGTCACGGCGGAGGGTGGGGACACTTGCAAGTCGCAGCATCTTCTTTGTCTGTCTGTGATGGGGCATTCCGCTGACCTTTGCTGTATGTATCAGGGGTTTGCGAGTACAATCTTGCCATAGCGTGGCAACTTCTTTCAGCAGTCTCGAGGGAAGCAGTGGGGGAGGGGACTGAGGACCTGCATGCAGTGGAGGCATTTGGACAGGAATTATGACTGTCAGCCTGCAGATTTGGCATTACCATCCCCTCCCACATGCGGGGAATATGGCAGAGCCAGTGCAGGAACACAGCTTGTGTTCACAAGCAAAATATGAAACACCTACGGAAGTGACCCCTGCAGGAAGATTCTGAGCCAAGACTGGGCGGAGGTGAAAGGGGAAACAGCTGGCCAGCTACGACAGAGGTGATCATGTCGATGAGGGTTTAAGACTGACATGGAGCTGGTACAGGAGGAAGGCACTCAAACCAGCCATGGCAGCAAATAGTGGCTTGGGTTCTAAGTGCGTCTGGCTCAGTCGCTGGATGGGGCCCTGCCATTTGTCCCCACAGTTTAGCAATGTATTGGGGTTTCCCATCATCTGACAGCCTTGGTGGTCCATCTCCATATCTTTCCACCATGGGGGCATTGGCCAGCATCTCACACAGCCAAAGGGTAGCCAGTACATGAAGTTCCACATTCCAGTTCAGGCAGCACCGTGCCAAGGGTCCAGTAGGTCCCAGGGCATCCACCGATGACGGGCGTACCTCAAGTTATACAGGATGCCCAAAGGGACCTGGGTCATAGCTTAATCCACAGATTTGGCTGTAGTCTCAGCAACTGGCAGCCCAGAACAGTGAAATCAAAAGGGAGTCAAGCGGGGATGCCAGGGCTGGTGTGTATGCTAAGACAGCATGCAAGAAAAAAACATAAGGCCAAGCGCAAGTGTAGAACCAGCTCTAGCACAAGTGGTATCTCCTCGTAGACATCTGACTGACTCAAGGTCTGATTATAGCCCTCAACTCCCGTTACTGAAGCCGGTGAGGCATCCAGAGGACCCCCAGCATTCACCACTTTCTGAATTGAGTATATATTTCTAGATCCCTTTGCAGAAAGATCACTTACTAATCTTTCTGCAAATGTATTTCGAATCACAGAAGGAAGGCATCTGGGCACAAGAAGGGAAGGCAAAGGATATGGGTGTGGCACACAGTGTTGACAGAAGAGTCCCTAGAAACAAGTTGGTCATGCACCTTCCTGCGAATAAGCGTTGTGGGGCAGGATGGCCCCTTAAGTTATGCAGACATCCTTGAAGCCTATGAGGAATAAGATGGCTGGGCTTAGCTGAATTATGATGAGATTCCGGGACAAGATGGAAGAAAATGGTTCATGTCCTGGGGGAATGCAAGATGTCAGCTTGTGGGTTGAAGCAGATAACAAGCAATACAAGCGATATGGGAGTGTGTGTGTGGGCACTGAGGAAGTCCTCATCGACCAAGCAGGCCACAGGGGCAGCACAGGTTCATGACATCTGTTGGCGGTACAACAGATCAACATACAGTTTCTAAGACTTCAAGTTAAAGCATGTTTGTTCATCCTGTGCTGCTCCTCACCTGGTCACAAAACGCTTCAAGAAACCAATGGGAAGAAGTAATGGAAAAGGGAGATAAGTAACAGCATTTTGGCAATGCATCATCACCCATTGACCTGTCGGCCTTGTTCCCTTGGCCGGACCCAAAGTGCAGAGAGGCACAGTGAATTGTGCAAGGTTTCTGCGAAGGATCCCCCATTCCATTCCAAGGTCACCTGGAGGGGCATCTACCTCCAGTGCTACATCGGTGGTGCAACATACAGACTTTGCCTGTTGAGTAATTCCCATGAGGCGAGTTTTCTTGAAGAGGCTGGCTGCTGCCACATTCGGCATTAGTAAGCCACATCACTTTGTGAGGGTGTTAAAAGCTTTGCATGCGGATATCTCCATATGGATTTAATGGTGTCTTCATGTGGCAGGGACCCCCACTCTTGAGCAGAGACTTGGATATATATTTGGATGCTGGGGCTTTAGGGTATTCTATCAAGGGGCGTGATGGTGCCGAGCCTTGGCCAGCCGCTTGGGTTGAAGTCTGAGAGGAACATCACATTCCTGGAACTATTTCCCATCTGGATAGCCCTCGTATTATGGAGCGAAATATTGAGGGACAAACACAATTTTTTTGGTGTAATAATCAAGTAGTAGTCCAGGTTTTGAACAAACAGCTAAATGTCACAAGGTTGGTATACTTGCTAAGGGAGGTGGTCCTTGTGAGTTTGTGCATCGATCCCACAATGAGGGCGAGGCACGTTCCAGGGGTTTGTAATAGCATTGACGATTCCTTATCTCGTGCAAAGTGGGATTTGTTTCACAAGCAGGTACCCTCCGCGAACAAACAAGGAATTCCAATACCGGAGCACCTGTGGACAATTGGTCTCTAGCCATCAGGGACTTAGTACGAGGGTCCTTGGCTCCAGCAACATGGTCTGCATACTGTTATGACACATGACAAGATTCCTGACGCAACACAGCTGGAGGCCTGGACCAGTGCCGGATGACGTGATATCTCCTCGGCCAAGGAAATGGGTGTGTCCAGAGGCTCAGTGGTTAGAAATCTAGCAGGCCTGGCTTTTTTCACAAAGACACGTGGATGGGGATGCTCTCGTTCAGGTTTGCCTTACCACCTTATCCAATGATAGGCAGGGTCATTCGGAAGAATGAAGTCAGACCGGCGACATACTTCTGATGGCTTTGGATTGGCCCCAGAGGCCATGGTATGCTGATCTTCAGTGGCTACTGGGGGACAGTCCTCCTCAGTCTACCACTCAGGAAGGATCTATTGCATTAGGGGCCCATACTGTACGACCTGGGTCGGTTTTGTCTTACGGTTTGGCCCTTGAGAGGACTTGGTTGCTGAAGCTTGGTTATTCTGCAGCGATTTCCACCAGGCCAGGAAATTTTCTACATCTCTAGTTTGGATTTGGAGATTGTTCGAGAGCTGGTGTGAAGAGTGAGGTTCTCACCCTCTTAATTTTGAAATTCTGCTGATATTGAAATTTTTGCAGGAAGGGTTGGTTAAAGACTTGACTCTGAAGGTGCAGGTATCAACTCGTGTTTTCTATAGGGAGTGGGTCAATGGTGGGCCCTTGGTTTCCAATCCAGATGTGTCCAGGTTTTTGAAGGGAGTTAAGCATCTGTTATCCCTTGCTGCTACTGATACCTCTTTGGGACCTTAATCTGGTGTTGCACTTGTTGGAGGATCCTACATTTTGGCCACTGTGCTCTTTGCGGCTGTTCACCTTAAACAGTTTTTCTGGAAGCAATCTATTCGGCACAGTGGGTCGCTGAGCTGCAAACTTTCTTGCTGTGAGCCATTTCTCAAATGACTGTGGGGACAGTTCAGTGAGGGACTCTGCATTCCTTTTTGCTGAAAGTGGTTTTGGCATTTCATTTGTATCTGTCTATTTCCCTGCCCACGCTGGACAGGGATAGAGATGAGCATGATTATCATCTGTTGAATGCCTTGGATGTCAAGCGGCATCTAGTGTGGTACTTGAAGATTACTTGCTTTTTCAGGAAGTCTGATCAACTGTGCTCCATGGTGTAGATAAACAAGGAAAACTGGCGAAGCGGGTGAAAGAATTCAACATGGCTGCCTATGTGAATACAGATGTCCCATTATATAGACAGTCTCTCTGCTGTTTCTTATCCCTCAGGTACAAACTTACCCCCTCATTTATCAAAATGCGGTAAGGTGTTTTCCCATGCATTAAGGGCTTATCGCATGCGATAGGCTCTTATCGCATGCGTAAACGTCTTTAACGCATGCGATCGCACCATACCGTATGGTGCGATGCAAATTCCCAAAAGAGGAGGAGTTGGGGGTGGGGAGTGGGCCGGGCATGCCACTGTGCGAAATGCTATCGCACAGACTTAACGTCGATTTTAACTACACCTTTTTGAATCGCGTTAAGCCGTGCAATAGCCTGCGTTGCTGGGCGGTAAGGTTTTCTCGCATGTAGAGATGTCTCTAGAACAGCCTATTGGAGTAGTTTGAGAGAGATTAGCCATAATGTCCTCTCCCTGGATAGGTATTTGTATCCCTATGGGAGACCCACCTAGTAACTCAAGGTGAGGTTTAGGTATTAGTGTAGGAGTTAGGGGCCGCTGTGACAGTCAATGTGAGACGTACGAACAGAACAGTGGTCTCTTGTGAAGATTGGATGGCCTTCGGAGTGAGGAAGCTCACTCCAAGATGATATTTGGGCAATGTTCTCTCCACCTAGTTTGATGGACTCGGTACCTGGGTAACAACAAGCTAGGTTGATAGATCATTGCCCAAATATTATCTTGGAGTGAGTTTCCTCACTCCGAAGGCCATCCAATCTTCACAAGAGACCACTGTTCTGTTTGTACATCTCACATTGACTGTCACAGCGGCCCCTAACTCCTACACTAATACCTAAACCTCACCTCCAGTTACTAGGTGGGTCTCCCATAGGGATACAAATACCTATCCAGGGAGAGGACATTATGGCTAGTTGCTCGCTCTCTCAGTGGCTAAATGCAGGAAATACAACAGTCTGGCACCTATCGCTAAATCTGAAAAGGTTATTGCTATTTGTCTCACTTAGCTCTTTGCATAGGTAAGTAGCGCAAACAGTGATAACTTGTATATTAGCATAAAACACGCCCCTTTTGCTATACTTACTGCATTTTCATAAATCCAGGCCTTAGATTGTGAGCCCTCTGGGGATAGGGAAATACCTACAGTACCTGAATGTAATCCACTTTGAAGTGTTGAAAAGTGACTAAAAATCTAAATACATAAATCTAGTTTAACATTTGTCTGTTAAAGCAAGATATACACCTGGTAAACTAGCCACAAAGGTATTTAAATTAGTCCAATATAAAAGCATCATATACAACTTTTGACCTTTATTTTGTGTATTAAATGTACTAGCATAGCAGCCATACTGGTTTATTTAATATGGAACTTATTGATTTCCATAATACTGTGATAGTGGAAACTCGACTTCTGATGTCACTGCGGGACTGCAGCGCCCAACACGACATCGCTGTATTGTATATGTGCAGTGACATTAGAACCCATGTACCTGCTGCAGCGCCCAACACGACATCGCTGTATTGTATATGTGCAGTGACATTAGAGCCCATGTACCTGCTGTCACAGTACCCAACACGACATCGCTGTATTGTATATGTGCAGTGACATTAGAACCCATGTACCTGCTGCAGCGCCCAACACGACATCGCTGTATTGTATATGTGCAGTGACATTAGAACCCATGTACCTGCTGCAGCGCCCAACACGACATCGCTGTATTGTATATGTGCAGTGACATTAGAACCCATGTACCTGCTGTCACAGTACCCAACACGACATCGCTGTATTGTATATGTGCAGTGACATTAGAACCCATGTACCTGCTGCAGCGCCCAACACGACATCGCTGTATTGTATATGTGCACTGACATTAGAACCCATGTACCTGCTGCAGCGCCCAACACGACATCGCTGTATTGTATATGTGCAGTGACATTAGAGCCCATGTACCTGCTGTCACAGTACTATTGGAATCAATCACAAATGCATAAAAATATAGATGCCACTTAAAGGCGTGCTGTAGTAAGTGATCTTACTATTATCTACAATAAAAGTATGAAGAATTGGTAGTCCTTTTACAGGATAAAAATGGGCCTTGGCAGGAAGCCCCAAGCACAATTTAGGCTGGTGCTGGGGCAAACTGTTCATTGCCACATCGGTTAACGTTTGCGTCCTGAGCAAGTTTTGCCTTGGTAAAGTCAGGTTCAGGTAATAATGTTTCAGACCTAGAGGATCACTGGAAGAAGTTTGCTTATTGTATACTGGAGCTTAAGTAGCTTTTTAGAGACATAGTTACCAAATAAGAAATGCAGCGAGACAGCAGTGAGCAGTCTTAGGTCAGATGCAGCTGGCGTAGTTTAGTTGTATAATAAATAGTGACCAGTACTGGGAATCTTTTTTTCCCACATTGACTTATCTTTATCTCTCTCCTTAGCGTCTGAATTCTGCTATCATCTTTGATCGAGATTTCTCCTACAACTATTTTGGCTTCAAGGTAAGGCATTGCCTTCTGAAAGTGCTCCATTTTCCTGCATCTTCTCAGTTGAGAAACGCAGGTTTCCAAGGAGCACCTTGATCCAGTGAAGACTTGCCACGTAGCATGTAGATTTGGGCACTGTTCAGAACATGCTGAAATATATGTAAAGAGGAGACCTAGTCAGCACGACAGAATCCATCCTGGCTGTGTTGAGTTTCAGTCACTTCAGGTGATTAATGGACTAAAATGCTTTGTAGCTGGCTCCTACCGGCACACTTGTATGTATTTTTGACACGCTGTAATACTCGTATTGCACTCTGTATTGTGTGCAGTTTCGGGTGTATCTCAGTGGGATAGCTCTTTCATTGCTGCCTGTTAGAGTAGAACTGTTTATCTCTTTACTTTAGCATTTTTTCCTGCTTTAAAGGCATTGCCCTTCCTTTGCTCAGACTGATGTTTGAGACTGGACTACTAATGCCCCTTTCTAGAATCTTTGTTAAAACATTGTGAACTGCTTTGACTTTATTTCAGGCTCCCAGAGAGGAGTGATCAGGGAACTGAAGCAGTGTGCTGCTTTAACTGGATATTTACTTCTCCAGCTAGAGCTGTGGCCTTTTGACTTTTGATAATCACATTATCTCCCTGTGGCTCACTAGTGATCAGTTTTATCACGACCCCATGTTAAATTAGTTAAATCTCCATGTGCCTGAGTATTAATCCTAGGGACCTTGGACAAGTCCCTTCACCTTGTGCCTCCTTCACTTGTACTTGAGCAGCGAGTTTTGTTGTAAGCACTTGCATTTTTCAGGCCCGGTATGAAAACTGGCAGCCGTGCTATGCTTTCTGGGTGACTCTGTTTTTTGGTCTTGTTTTAGACTCTGGAACGCTCCTATTTACTGAAAATTAATGGAAAAGGTAAGAGTTTTATCAGATGTTCTGTATGTGGGTCTGGAAGGAAATCCAGGCTCCTAAATATTCTGCAGCCGGGGGTAGGGAAGGGAAAGGTACACATCATGCCTCCCACCTACAAAATGAAGAAGGAGTTAAACGTATAAAGAATTTTTTGCCCCCATCCAAAGCATCCTGGCTGCTAAGAATTTTGATTGGTACCTTTTTTTTTTTTTTTTTCTAGAGATGTTTCTACCCTGGTTATGAGTTTGAGACCTATAATGACTTGCCTTTTATTTCACCTTTATTTTCTTTCATATTAACATAATAGATATTGACAGATGACAACCATTTGCCTCTCCCTCCCAAGTTGATTCTGCTTACATATTTAGCTCTGGACATTGCCTTTCCTTGCCCTTACCAGCACTCTGTGCACCAAGATGATCTCTCAGCTATCAGCTGTACAAACTTGATTGCTGGCAGGAGATTGCTCTCTGTTTTCTCTATAATTTCATTTTTTGTTTTATGATCTTCCTTTTGTCTGACCTGTGGTGTATTTCCCTCCTTCCTCTTCATCCAGGCAAGCTAGCCACATCACTGGGTTGCGGAGACGGAGTACAAAGACTCGCTGATGTCACCCTCATATAGCGCTATTCAGGCACCAGGCAGCCTGTTTTTCTCAGTCTCCATCCTGGCTTGTAGATCTTGGCCTGCCTGGATTGAACAGGCCGGTTTGACCTCCTGTGGTGAAAGCAGTAGCTCCTTCCCTCTGTTGAATGTCTGAGAACCAATATCAGCAGGCAAGCAAAAGTGTAAAAACCAAACTAAAAAAGGACCAGGAGTGAGGTGAAGGCTGTCCCCCTAAGCCCTCCTCCGGGCAGCAGAAGAGATCCGGTAGGGTAAGGAGGCCTTGGGCTCAGCCCTGCTGCATAGTCATCTTCTCGGGTCCTGCTTTCTTTCCTCTACCCTCTCCCTGCCTTTCTTATTTTGCCGGTTTTGTCTGTGGAAAGTTTGAGGGGGAAAAAACGTGCACGCGTCGAGCAGTGCTGGAAGTGGGTGCCAGTGCGTTCTTTTGCAGGTTGGGCAGCAGAGCCCGAGCCACGTGATTTCAGGAGGGCTACAGGGCTAATTTTAGAACTGGCAAAGCCACACGCAGAAGGTGCCATTTTGATTGGCAGGAACTGCTGAAGCATGCAGTGGAACTCATTTGCTCAGCTTTTAGAGGAAAAGAGAGTGTGTGATATGGCATTCGGAGAGCAGCAATGGAAAGAAGCTTTGCATCTGCTCTGCATGCCACGAGTCCTGAGACCCAGGAGGTCCTCAGTGTGTGGAAGCCTAGTGGGATGTCTCTACAGGGGACTATGTCCTTGCAGGGACCTTAGAGGCCATCACTTTTACAGGCAGAGATTGAGTGGCTGAGGAGTTTTCCCTGCCCTTTCTCCTGTCAATACCATCAGGAGTGGGCTCTGAGAGGATTTTGCCTACCCCGGGGATGGATCTTTCTGCTATTTCATGGGTGGACTTTTTTAAGGGTCTTCTGTCAGGGGCAAGGAGCTCCCTGGAAAGAGGCTAGGGATCGCCTGCTTCAGAAGCCTCCCTCCTTAGGACCTAGAAGTGGTCCAGGGAGTCCTTGTCTCCTTCCAGGAGGAAGAAGAGGAGAATGTAGATGGAGGGAGAAGGCGGCAAGGACAAGGATCCTTCCCTGTACTTACCCGGATCAGTCCAGGCTCCTGGGTTTTGCCTCCCCTCCAGCAGATGGAGATAGAAGTTTTAACAGGCTCTGCCCTAATCCCTGAGGTGCCACCTACAGTCTGTCAGTATTTCTCTGTCTCCAGCAGATGGTGGAGGCGCAAAACCTAATGTCTGGTATTAGTCAGTGTGAGGTTCTTTTTAAAAAAAAAAAAAAAAAAAAAAAAAAAAAAGGTAATTTTAATATTCACTGCTCAGCCAATCGGGCTCTCCCTTCCCTTGTGATTCGCTTCTTTCGCGGTTCAGTCTAGCACTGGCTGTTCTTTTTTTTTTTGGATCATTATTTTCAGTGCTCCGGGGCTCCTGCTCTAATGCCGTGGAGAGCAAACTGCTGGGTTTGCGGCTCTGCGCGAGTGCGGCTTTCACGCAACGGCCTGTGTTCCTCCTGCCTCCCCAGGGGGGAAGGTCCCTCCGTTTCGGCTGGGGAGGTCAGGGGGACTACTCGCTCGGCTTCAGCAGTTTTTCTGGGACCACGGGAGTCTCTCCTGATCCGTTCCCGCTCAGCGTGGGAACGGACGCCATTTTAGGTTCCTTCTGAGCTGCCCGCGAGCCGCGACGGGGGGAAGGGATTCTTCCACCGCCGTTATCCCCGCAGCAAATGGCTTGTGGGGGGGGGGGGGGGGGGGTGCCACCGAGCTCAAGAGCAAAACGCAGATGCAGTAGAAGACAGCTCTGAGGGGGCAGATGATTCTTCATCATTTTCCTCTGAATTGATATTGTGGCTTCACAAGGCTTTTAAGGCCAAGAAATCAGAAAAAAGGCAAGTGGGTGATAGAATTTCTGCTGATCCTCCCATTCCCAAGGCACGGAAGGGGTCCAAAACTGTAGGTACATCTGGCTCATTAAAGGTAAAGCGCACCTTAAGGTCTGTGGCTCCTCAGATGTCAGACCAGGATGATCAAGCTATGCCATCCAAGCCTCTGTTGGGGGTGGATGCAGATACAGATCAGCAGGATTTACTCCGGAGCCCCTATGCAGTTGAGGGGGATGATCTGAAGGTTGTTCGCCTTTTTAGGAAGGAGGAACTGGGTCCCCTTATTCCTGCAATTTTGGAGGAGTTATGTATTGAGGTACCGCCAGAGGAATCCAGGTTGGGAGCTCTGGATCCGGTGGTGTTGGGCCTACAGGGTCCGACCACATCGTTCCCTTTTCAGTTTTCAGCCACAGACTTGCTATTCAGAGAATGGGACACTTCAGATCTAGGCTTGAAAAGCCATGGATAAGCTATATCCTCTGCCAGAGGAGGCATTAGACCTTCTTCATGTCCCCCCAGGTTGATGCAGCGGTCTCTGCAGTTACCAAAAAGAACACCATTCCAGTCACGGGGGGCTACAGCCCTAAAGGACTTGCAGGACTGGAAATTGGAGCTCCAGCTTAACATTTTTGAGGTCTCGGCACTTGGTGTGCGGGCCGCTATGTGCAGCAATTTTTCTTTGAGAGCTGGCCTAAGCTGGATGCAGCAGTTGCAGACCAATACAGGTCTTTCCGCTGAGGAGGCTCATCAGGCCGGCTGTCTCGAAGCGGCTATTGTATACAGCACTGATGCTCTTTATGATCTGTTGCGGACTTCTGCCAGATCTATGGTCTCTGCTGTCTCGGCATGCAGACTCTTATAGCTAAGAAACTGGTCTGTGGATGTTTCTTCCAAAGCTTAGCTGGGTTCCCTTTTATTTAAATGGTTTTATATACCATTAAGAACATGCCATACTGGGTCAGACCAAGGGTCCATCAAGCCCAGCATCCTGTTTCCAACAGTGGCCAATCCAGGCCATAAGAACCTGGCTAGTGTGGACGAATCCATCTCAGCGGTTTACAATTAATCATAGTATTTAAAATAGGCAGAAAACGGAAAAATTACAACTATATTATAAATATATATCTAAATTTTAAAACTAATTACATAGTAAAGATAAAAAAGTAAAAGTAATAAAAAAGGTAGAAGTTAAAAGACCTTATTAAAATATATCTGCTTCTGTGCTTATTTCTCATCTGCATACGCTTGCTGGAACAGCCATGTTTATAGTCTCTTATCCGGTTGTATTCTCAGTTCCAGTGGCAAGTTGTTCCAATATTTTGGACCTGCAATTGATATGGCATGCTCTCTTACTTCACATAAGTAAAGGGCAAATTGCTTTTTGGAAAGGACTTGCAGAACATGATTCAGTCCCTGTGTGAAAACAAAGTACATAGATTGCCGCAGGATAGGCCCAGATCCAGGGGCACATTTTCCGCTCTGTCTCGCTTCCGGGGAAATTGGAGATTCTGAACCACCTGGACCACCAGTTCTTCTTTTCGGCAGAATTCGAATAGACAACAGTCATGGTCCCAGTCTTTTTTCGAGGCAGACGTTTCAATTGGCCCAACAACCTCCAGTCTGCCACGGGAGTTAAGTCCTCACAATGAAATGTGGCTGGTCCATTCCTCTGTACTGGTCGTGGGGGGCAGACTGTCATTCTTTTTTACCAGGAATGGGCCAAAATAACGTCGACCAGTAGATCCTCACTGTGATAAGTCAAGGTTACACTTTAGATTTTTTGTCTTCGGGACACGTTTTTGGTGTCCCCATGTGCTTACATGGAGAAGCGGCAGGCGGTATACAAATCGTTACAACGCTTTCTCAAACTGGGAGCCATACAACCTGTTCCTCCTGTGGAGCGAAGAAGGGGCCGATACTCCATTTACTTTGTGGTCCCCAAGAAAGAAGGCACCTTCGGACCTATTTTGGATTTAAAGAAGGTCAACAGATGTCTTAGAGTACCTCGTTTTCAAATGGAGACCCTGCAGTCGGTCATCGCCTTCGTACGAAAGGGGACATTTCTAATATTGCTGGACCTCAGAGGCCTATCAGCATCAGAGCCACCCACCAGAAGTTTCTGAGATTCTTCATCTTGGGACAGCATTATCGGTTCCGAGCCCTACCTTTTGGGCTTGCCACCACTCCTAGGACATTCACCAAGATAATGGTAGTGGTAGCAGCGCAGCTTCGACGGAAGGATTGTTGGTGCATCCCTACCTGGTTGACTGGCTGCTTCGAGCCAAATCAGAGGTCGTTTGCCAATCGATCAACAGGGTACTGCACCTCTTGAGATCACTCGGTTGGTTGGTCAATATGGCAAAGAGTCAGCTGATTCCCCCTCAGTCCTTGGAATTTCTGGGGGCCCTGTTCGATATGCAACAGGGGAGAGTTTTCCTTACTGCGGACCGCATTGCCGAGCTGCAGGGACAGATTTCAACACTTGCCTTCCAAGCATGTTCCCAGAGTCCTAGGATCGATGACTTCCACTCTGGAGTTAGTCCCATGGGCCTTTGCACATAATCCGTTACAATCGGCATTGCTTTTCCGGTGGAATCCAGTCTCTGAGCAATTTTCTATTGGGCTTGCTGGCAAAACTCTTAGCTGGTTTACTTCCTTAATAATAGATATTTCAAAGTTTCTTACAACAATTTATCTTCGAACCCTATCCCCCTTGAAGCAGGTGTGCCACAGGGATCGGCTCTATCACCCATTTTATTCAACATCTACCTTATTCCTTTATGCCATCTCTTATCAAGTCTTGACATAACTTATTACATGTATGCCGATGATATACAAATCCTTGTTCCAATCTCCTCTATGATAGAAGATGCCATGTCAAAAGCAGCCTCTCACCTTGATGCAATCAGAAACATGCTAATCCACCTCAAATTATGCTTATATATGAGCAAAACTGAATGTATCCTAATTAACAGAAAAAACCCTGGACAAAAAACAATACCACCCTTCCACTTTGACAAGACCCTCATCCAACTTAAAGAAAACGTCAAAGACCTGGGCTTTTGGTTAGACATTGATCTAAATTACAAAAAACACATCTCTACAAAAATTAAAGAAGGCTTTCATAAACTACAAGTAATCAAACACCTACAACCTCTACTTCACCCCCATGATTTCAAAACTGTACTACAAGCCCTCATCTTTTCCGGTTTGGATTACTGCAACTCCCTTTTGATTGGCTTACCAAAATCATCTTTGAAACCCTTGCAGCTACTTCAGAATGCTGCTGCCAGAGTTCTAACGGGTAAAAGCAAATATGATCACATTACCCCTGTCCTCAACCAATTACAATGGCTCCCAATAGAACTTTGAATTCAATTCTTTTTTTCTATCAATAATCCACAAAGCAATCTACAAAGCAGACTACACTGCCTTTGACATTATACACATACATCGCTCTCAATGCACAACAAGAACATCTAGTAAACTTCAACTTGTGATTCCCTCACTTCCAAATGCCAAACTATCCTCCACCAGAAACAGAGCCTTCTCCATCATTGGACCTAAGTTATGGAATTCGCTACTCCACTTCCTCACCGCGCAAGAAAACTTAAAATCCTTCAAAAAAGACCTAAAATCCTGGCTTCTCAACCATACTCTTAAGGACAGCTCTCAATGACTTTAATTTATAATCCCATAAACTGCCAACTTTCACTATTCCCCTTGGACAATCTCTCCTGATTCAAGCTACTGATGCCTCCTTTTATGAAGAACTCAGTTATCTCTGTCTATCTATTCAGTGTACCTACCCTGTGTACACTATGTTTTTGTTCATACTTCTTCTTTTTGATGCCATTTCCCACTATTGTTAAATTTAAAGTTTAAAAATCTTTCAATGTAACAAGTTCTATATGTAAACCGGAGTGAAGGCAATTATGCTATACCTCTGTATATATAAAAAATGCTAAATAAATAAATTTCATCTGCCCCTTCCTCTAACGGATTCGGTGAGGGACAGTCTCGATTTTAGTGGCTCCTCTCTGACAGCTTATCCCACGGAATCTCCTTGGTAATGCCCGAGTATTCAGTGGTTACCACGGATGCCGGTCTCTCCGGCTAGGGAGCGGTTTCTTTGCAGAAATCAGTGCAGAGACTATGGTCTCTGGAGGAATCACAGTGGTAGATCAATCGTCTAAAAACCAGAGCAGTGTTTCTGGCGTTACAAGCTTTCCTTCCACTCCTTCAGGGGAAGTTGGTCAGAGTGCTGTCAGACAATGTGACAACAGTAGCTTACATCAATCGCCAAGGGGGGACCAAGAGGCGACCGGTGGAGGCGCAACAGTTGATAGCCTGGGCAGAACAGCATCTACTTAGCATTGCAGCGTCTCACATAGCAGGTGTCGACAATGTCCATGCAGACTTTCTTAATCGACACCACCTCGATCCCGGGGAGTAGGAATTAGCAGACGAAGCTTTTCATCTAATCTGCGACACGTGGGGTGTGCCCAGCCATGGATCTGATGGCAACGTTCCAGAATGCCAAAGCTCCACGTTTCTTTGGTCGCCGTAGAGAGACAAGAGACAAGCCTTGTGCTAAGTTTTTGTTTAATGTAAACCGAGGTGATGTAGACCTTTACGTACCGCGGTATATAAAAATCTCCAAATAAATAAATAAACAAACAAGAGCGGAAGGCATGGATGCCCTGGCTCTTCCCTGGCTAACCGTCTTGCTGTACATGTTTCCACCTTGGCCTCTGATCGTGCTCAGGCGAATAGAGCTTCACCTGATGGAGGTAATTCTCGTAGCTCCGGAGTGGCCGAGACTGCCTTGGTTTGCGGATCTGCTCAACCTGACAATAGCGGAACCCCTGCGTTTTCGGGAATTTCCGGCACTTCTGCATCAAGGACCCGTCTGTTTGGAAGAGGCGGATCACTTTTGTCTAGTGGCATGGCTTTTGAGAGGCAGCGTCTGAAGAGTAAAGGTTATTCGGACGCGGTAGTCTCTACTCTTTTGAGGTCCCGCAAGCCATCCATCTCCCTGGCATATGTCAGATTGTGGAGGGTGTTTGAGGCTTGGTGTGTGCAATGCAGTGTCATTCCTACCCGAGCTTCGGTGTCTATTCTGGGTTTTCTGCAGGCTGGATTACCAAAAGGTTTGTCGTGTAGCTCCCTAAGGGTTCAGGTAGTAGCTCTCTGTTTTAACATGGTATGATTCAGGGGTGTTTTTAGCTACTCATCCGGATGTGGCTCTGTTTCTTCGGGGATGGAAGCATTTGCTACCTCCAATTCACTCTCCTTGTCCTTCTTGGAACCTGAACTTAGTGCTCAAAGCTCTTTGATGTGCCCTTTGAGCCGCTAAAAATAACGACATTAATGTTACATCTTTCAAAGGTGATCTTTCTGGTTGCTATTTCCTCTGCTCGTAGAGTTTCTGAGCTGCAGGGAGCCGTTCTTGCGCATTTCTGATTCCGGAGTATCCTTAAGGACGGTTCCTTCTTTTCTCCCGCAAGTAGTCTCGATGTTTCATTTGAATCAATCTGTGGAACTGCTGTCTTTCGGATGTGGACCGGTCAGATCCGTTGTTTAGAGACTTGAAAAAGCTAGCTGTACGTAGGGTGTTGCTGAGATATCTGGTAGATGTGAATCTGTTATTTACTCTATCGGATAGTAGAAAGACTAGGGGGCACTCCATGAAGTTAGCATGGAGCACATTTAAAACTAATCGGAGAAAGTTCTTTTTTACTCAACACACAATTAAACTCTGGAATTTGAGTACCCAGGAGCAAGGCGGGATCCAAGATGGCCGCACGCACAGCTCAGAGTGAGTGACTCTCTGCCGTTTTCTGAATTTTCCTACCGTCTGAGCAATGCCTGAAAAGGGGAAGGTACGTGTGTACCCAACTGTACCGCTGCCTTCACCGATAATGCAGCAGGAGATTACACGTTTTCTGAGCCTTCCAGCAGAAACCCCGCGAGTCGAGGAGCCCAATGTATCAGTCGGGGAGAGAGGACCGCTGTTACCGGAGGAGACTTCGTTGAGGCCAGATCTTAGGCAAGCACCTACTTTCAGAGCCGGGTCATTGTCCCACCCCGAACCGCAGTTTGAGAGTACTACATCCGGGTCACCTGCAGAGAAGGGATCCGTGACCGAAACCCCAGTGCAAGGAGGAGCTGCACCGGGAGAAACGAATAATAACAACAACGCTGGAACTTCAGGTACGCGGTTGGAGACAGGGGCTGTGGGGGGGAGATCACCAGCGGCAAACCTGCAATTGCTGCAAGGAGAACCCCCTGAATTCACACCCCTAGCAATCCCGATACGCCCTGAAGTAGTCACGCTTGATACTATATGGGATTTAATGGCTGGACTAATGGCAGCAGTCAATACTTTAAATGCTAAACTGGACCACTCGACTTCCCAAAACGACTTAGTCACAACAGAAATTCAATCTCAAGTTAATGTCTTAAATCATAAGGTCTCTGTTTTGGAAGGGAAGGATAGGGAAAATATGAATTTTAAGGCTGCAACAGTTAAAGACCGGGAAGCATTAGATAGAAGGCTGGAGACTCTGGAGAACTGTAACAGACATCTAAACCTAAGGATTTTAAATTTCCCCAAGGTATTGGGAGAAATACAGTTTACAACATTAAAGACTTTCCTTCAAGAAATACTAGGTTTCACCCAGGAAAATATGCCTTCTATCAACAAATGTTGTTTTCTACCCAAATCTGGGCCACCAACAGACCAAATTTACAAGAAAATTTGACTGAAATCCTAGAAAGTTCATCTATTGAAATAATGGACAGAGCTACGTTACTTGTGTCTTTTATTACTAGGATGGACATTCAAGCTATTATGAAAAAGTATTTTCAATTATTTCCAGTTCAATTTGAGTGGGACAGTAAAATTTTTTCCGGATCTGGCCCCTACAACGCAAGCAAAAGTAGAAGTTTTTTAACTCTAAGCCAAGCTGCGATTGATTTAGGTTATTCCTATATGTTAAAGTTTCCTTGCAAGTGTGTTCTGAAAAAGGATCCAGAATTATATATATATTTTTCAGTTGAACAATTAAGAGTTTTTCTTGATGCGAAAAAGTCCATGATCCAAACTCCCAATATAGTTTAAATTAAATGAAAGCTGGAATTATGCGTTAGGGCTTTTTCCTGTATCTAAACGTTGTGATAATTCTCTCTTATTTACATAGGATCTCCCCTTGTCTAAAATGATTTTTGGTTAAATGGATACAGAGTCTGTATTATGTTTCTGTGATTTAGTTATGTTAAACCTTTTCTTTTTTTTTTTCTTTCTCTGTACAACCATGTATTTCTTATATACAAATTATAATATTTAATTTGTAAAATGACATAAAGAATTAAACTCTGGAATTTGTTACCAGAGGATGTGGTTAGTGCAATTAGTATAGCTGTGTTTAAAAAAGGATTGGATAAGTTCTTGGAGGAGAAGTCCATTACCTGCTATTAAGTTCACTTAGAGAATAGCCACTGCCATTAGCAACGGTTACATGGAATAGACTTAATGTTTGGGTACTTGCCAGGTTCTTATAGCCTGGATTGGCCACTGTTGGAAACAGGATGCTGGGCTTGATGGACCTTTGGTCTGACCCAGTATGGCATTTTCTTATGTTCTTATGATCACCTCTTTGTGTTATGGAGTGGTCCAAAACGAGGTAATGTGGGTTTTGAGGCCATAATCGCCCGTTGGCTGAAGGAGACTTTAAGTTCAGCCTATTTGTTACAGAATAGACCACTTCCGGTTGGTCTTCGCGCCCATTCCACTCGTTCGCAGTGGAATGGGCAGAGTGCCAACAGATCTCACCTCAGGAGATATGCAGAGCGGCTACTTGGAAGTCGTTACATACTTTTGCAAGACATTACTGGCTGGATGTCCAGGCACTGGGTTTCGGGGGATTTGGAGAAGGGATTCTCCGAGCGGGCCTCTCCGGATCCCATCCCAGGAGTCTGGACTAATCCGGGTACATACAGGGAAAGGAAAATTGGTTCTTACCTGCTAATTTTCATTTCTGTAGTACCATGGACCCAGTCCAGAGTCCCTCCCAATTCATATGCAGGTAATGGAGAGTCCGCCGCTTCAGTATTTCTTTGTTTTTTTTGGGGGGACGGGGGGGGGGGACTGCAGATTGAGTTTGTTCTCAGTATTCAACGGGTTCTGTTCCCACTTGGGATTAGTGAGCCAGTTCCAAACGGATGTTATGTGTATATAGTTAAGTTTGGGGTTTGATCCATTCCTCCTTCTAGATGCTGATTCATACTGACTCATACTGACTTGACTGTAGGTGGCACCTCTGGGATTAGGGCAGAGTCTGTTAAAACTTCTCTGTCTTCAGCTGCTGGAGGGGAGGCAAAACCCAGGCATCTGGACTGAGCCGTGGTACTACAGGAACGAAAATTAGCAGGTAAGAACCAATTTTCCTTTCAGGAGACTCAGATGGGGAGTTGGATTCCTCGGGGGGAAGGGGGGGGGATCCTGATGGAAGAGGGGAGATTTCCTCAGATGCTGAGTCTCGTAGAACTATGCTGCAGCTTTTAACAGACCTTGAAAGCCCTTGGGTGGGAGATCTTGCCAGCAACGGCCTAAGATCTGAAGCGGAACCCTGTAATGATCAGCTTGCAAAGGTATCCTGGTTTTTTTCCTCTGCACGATACCGTCCAGGAGCTGATAGGTTTTGGAATGGAGCGCACCTGAGACTAATTTTAAACATGGTTGCTCCTTAGTGGGATTGTATCCTATGGACCCTGAAGCAAGGGAGCAACTCCATTTTCCTAAGGTGGATGCATTAGTCTGCGCTGTGAGGTTGTATCTTGATTGCGTGCTCATATGCATCCTCTGCATCTGTGTCTCCTTTCTCGATGGAATACCCAGTCTCAGGAGTACAATGTGATGCTGGCCTTGCTGCCGGAGGTGAGGCGGAAGCTTCTCTGGTTGAGAAGGAAGCATCTAGAAGAAGGAATGGATTTTGGAGACTCACGACTGGTTGGTGGTCACCACGGATACAAGTCTCCAGGGCTGGGGGAGCACATTGTCAGGAGTTGGTGGCACAAGGGAAGTGGACTCCTGAAGAGGTGACTTGGACCATCAATTGACAGTTCAAGGATCGTTTAGAAGGAAAGGCAATGAAAGTTATGTCGGACAACACAACTGTGGTGGCATACCTAAATGCCCAAGGAGGGACTCTTAAGTCGACAAGTCTCTGTAGAAATGGATGGCCTGCTGTGGGCGGAACTTCATTTCCAGCCTCCCATATAGCAGGAGTAGACAGCGTGCAGGTGGATTATCTCAATCGTCATGAGTTGGATCCGGGAGAATGGGAACTGGTTCCCAAAGTTTCATCTTATCGTGGATTGCTGGGGGTGTCCCTTCCTGGATCTCATGGCAACTTGCAAGAATGTGAAAGTGGAGAGATTTTACAGTCTAACAAAGGATATTCAAGCTCTCGGAGTGGATGTCTTAGTCCAGGTGTGGCTGCAAGAGCAGTTACTCTTTGTGTTTCCGCCATTGCCCATGATTGGCTGTTTGTTGCAGAAGATAGCGCAACCTCCAGGTGTGGTGCTTCTTGTGCCCCCGGATTGGCAGCAGTGGTATGCGAATCTGCGCCTTCTGATGGGGGACCCTTGGAACTCTCTTCACAGGGGGTTGTTACGGCAGGGACCAATTTTTCACGACAATCTGAGCCTGTTTTGTCTTACGGTGTGGCCCTTGAGAGGTCTAGGCTCTTAAAGGAAGGTTACTTAGGGGAAGTGATGGCAATGCTTTTGTGCGTGCATGCAAGTTTTCCACCTCCTTGGCAAATATTTGTGTTTGCTGGGTGTTTGAGTATTTGTGTCGGAGTAGTCTTTGCCTGCTTCAGCGCCTGTTCCCTTAATCTTGGAATTTTTACAAGAAGGGCTGAGTAAGGGATTAGCCTTGACATGCTGAAGGTGCAGCTGGCTGCTAGAGTGGTGTTATTGGGGCTGTACATAGGGGAGACTGCTCTCTTCTCACCCAGACATATCTAGGTTCTTGAGGGGAGTAAAACACCTTAGACCTCCCTTGTGTTTCCTAGTACCCTTGTGGGATTTGAATCTGGTTCTCTCTTTTCTGGCAGGTCCAGTCTTTCGTCCTCTCCGGGGTATTTCCTTGCAGTTACTGACTGAAGATGTTTTGGGTTGCTATTTGTTCTGCAGAGATCCTTTTTTGATTATCACTCTGGATAAGGTGCATATTCGGACAGTACTTGCCTTTGTTCCGAAGGTGGTTTAGGAGTTTCACTTAAACCAGTTGGTTGGGTCACCATCCTTGGATAAGGATATGGATGGTCAGGAATACAGGAAATTGCAGCCAGTGGACATGCGGCGGCACCTATTGCATTATCTAGCGGATACAAATGCGTTTCGGAAATCGGATAGGCTTTTTGTTCTTCATTGGGGAGTAAAGTGGGGAGACAGCTTCTCAGGGCATGGTGGTTCATTGAAGTGTCAGCAGCCTATGTGGATTCCTGGAAGCCTATTCCGATACAAGTCAGTGGACTCAGGTGGTTTCCTGGGCAGGATTGCATTTGCTTTCTCCGGCAGAGATTTGTAGAGCGGTGAAGTGGTCGTCTTTGCATACATTTGCCAGGTATTACCGACGGGATGTGGTGGCACGGGAGGATTCTTCCTTTGCTAGGGCAGTACTGTTTGAGCCTCAGGCAGCTTCCCACCCTTTGGGGGGAGAAGCTTTAGTACATCCTGTGGCCTGGATGAAGAGGAAGGTGAAATATATTCTTACCTGATACTCCCACAAATTTGGGAAAGTGAGTTCTGTTCTTCTAAGATACTCTGATTATCCGAAGGGACTATTGTTAGCGGAGCAGAGTCCAGTGTTTCTGTTTAAAAAAAAAAAAAAAAAAAAAAAAAAAGAATCCACAGGGTTAAGCAGAATGTTGGGAATTATTAGAAAGGGAATGGTGAATAAAACGGAAAATGTCATAATGCCTCTGTATCGCTCCATGGCGAGACCGCACCTTGAATACTGTGTACAATTCTGGTCGCCGCATCTCAAAAAAGATATAATTGCGATGGAGAAGGTACAGAGAAGGGCAACCAAAATGATAAAGGGGATGGAACAACTCCCCATATGAGGAAAGACTAAAGAGGTTAGGGCTGTTCAGCTTGGAGAAGAGACGGCTAAGGGGGGATATGATAGAGATGTTTAAAATCATGAGAGGTCTAGAACGGGTAGATGTGAATCTGTTATTTACTCTTTCGGATAATAGAAGGACTAGGGGGCACTCCATGAAGTTAGCATGGGGCACATTTAAAACTAATCGGAGAAAGTTCTTTTTTACTCAACGCACAATTAAACTCTGGAATTTGTTGCCAGAGGATGTTGAGTGCAGTTTAAAAAAGGATTGGATAAGTTCTTGGAGAAGTCCATTACCTGCTATTAAGTTCACCTAGAGAATAGCCACTGCCATTAGCAATGGTTACATGGAATAGACTTAGTTTTTGGGAACTTGCCAGGTTCTTGTGGCCTGGTTTTTGGCCTCTGTTGGAAACAGGATGCTGGGCTTGATGGACCCTTGGTCTGACCCAGTATGGCATGTTCTTATGTTCTTAGTGTTTGTAGGATGCAATGATATTGTTAGTTTAGTGGTTAGTGTCCACAGTTTGCTTTTGGAGAAATGCTGGTTGGTGCCTGAGCAGAGCTATATGAAGGTGACGTCAGCGAATCTTTGTTCTCAGTCTCCACCTGCTGTGGACTGGCTTGCCGTACTTTGAGGTAAGGAACTTGTCAGGTAGCGTTTGGAGTGTGTGTGTGTGTGTGTGTTGAGCAGTGGAGTGAATGGTGACCTTGCTTACGTCCTTATCTCTTATGCTTAGTTGCAGAGCGTCCCCAGCACATGCTGATGAGGGTGTCTGTCGGGATCCATAAGACTGACATTGATGCTGCCATCGAGACCTACAACCTCCTGTCAGAGAAGTGGTTCACCCATGCCTCACCCACGCTATTCAATGCTGGGACCAACCGACCCCAGCTATCCAGGTACTCTGGCTGCTGCATGCTGCTGGTGTTCAGGAAGGCATAATATTATAATACATAATACAGTCTCTGACCCCTAGAAGATGCTTTTAATGTTTGCTATAATGTATTTGCATTTTATCTGTAAAGTTTATTTGCTTATGTAGCAACTTTTAGTATATACAGCACTGAACATAAGCCACATGGTTTTGTAGGAGTTACTGGAGAGTCCTTTCAGTCTGAGCATGGGGGGTAGTGTGGCTTGCTCAGGGTTATGGTATGGGAGTAGGGGGCCACAGATTGACTGCTTCATGCTTTTCAGTTCGCACACTTGGCTGCGTAGGAGGGCTAGTAAACACTGAATACCAATAGCTAGTAATAGAAAAATAAAGATATCTTATAAGGAGCAGGGTAGCTTGCCAAACAGTGCAGAGTAATCCCCAACTCAGAATTCTTGAGCTGTTATACTAAGTTAAATATGCCATCGCCCTTAAATGGGGGTTAATTTGGATAACATCTTCCAGCTGCTTAAAATTCTTATGTTTTATGCTGTGCCTGAATCATGTTTTACATTTTCTGTACAATGTAGGATCTAGGTCTGGAGCAGCTGCAGCAAGACCTGTCATAAATAAATGAATGTGCAAATTAATAGCTTGTTCCTCCTAGCGTCCATTCCAACACGTTAGAAGGAAATAAAGGAAAGGGTCGCATAGATCATGTCTGAGCCATTTCTGCGAATGTCCTTAACCGCCATGTGCCTTTTCTTTTGATAAGCTCATGGAAACGGAGGCAGACAAGTTTTATTAAGACAATAAGTCTAATGGGATACTCCAGCTCTGTGAAACCAAACTAGTCTGTGGTGATGAAGAAAGAGATAATTACAGCTGAATGAGATTGCACTGGTCAGACTTGTAGAAACTCTCTATGTTAATATGACTGCCTTCTTGTATGTCATATGTTCCTATTCGTACCCCCTACCAGCGGATGGAGGCAGAGAACAAAACTTTGAGGCATTGCTACATAGCTGAGAGTGTCGCTTGCAGTCCCTCAGTATTTCTTCGTCTCCAGCAGATGGTAGAGGTGCAAACCTGCAGTCTGGAATTTCCAAAAAATGTTTTTAGAGAAAAAAAATCAGCTCACCGAGGTGTTAAGTTCCTTTGTGGGCCATCCCTCGGGTAGAGTAGGGGGTTGGTGATCCCTGGGATAGTTCTGCCCTTATTTTCAGAGGTGGGGGTGATTCTGGTTCCCTCAACCCTTCTGGGTCTCTTGCCGGCCTGGGTTCAGCCTTCTTCGCAGAAGCAGGGAAGTATTTGGTGTGTATGTGTAGTTTTTTGTTTTTTGTTTCTTTCCCTTCTGTGTGGCCCTTTAATTGCTTTGTGTGTAAAAAAAAAAAAAGAGACGGAGCAGCTTTAGCTTGTGCTCCATTGGTGGAGTTCAGTTTTGCTGCCGGCAGGCAGCTCGAGGTCACCGGGGCCAAATTGTCATGTGCGTCAGGGCTGTTTGAGGTCTCAGCGTTAAGCCTTTGGGCGGTGGTCTGTGAGAATTTGATGCAAGTGAGCATGTTTGTGCTGCCCGAATTTTCATGTGTGTTGGGGCTAGGAGATCTTGTTCAGCACCCGGACAGCGCCACCTGCAGTACTTGCAGGCAAGGCTTATTTTTAGGCCACTTTTATTTTCAGGCCGCTTTTTTGCCAGCATGGCGCCTCCTGCGCTGTGTGGGAAAGTTTGCTGTGACTCAAGGTGCTCTCACCTCAATATGGGCACACTTTTCTGGGATTACATCTCCGATGGGGTGGGGACCTCTGCGGGCGCCCCGAGTGGCTGTAGGAGCCCGTTTGGCAGGGCAGGTTTTGGAGGCCCGGGGGGGGGGGAGGGTGTCTGAGAAATCGGCAGCCATTTTGAGCAGTCATGCTGCTCAAAATGGCTGCTGTTTCAGGGCCTCAGGACTCCCCTCCCATGCTTTTTCCTGCAGAACAAGATCCTGTTGGTGCAGGGAGACGCAGATCCAGACCCCCCCTTCTTCGGATTCAGAATCTTTTTTTTTTTTTTTTCTTTTTTTTTTTCTTTCTGGATTTTCTTTTGATGCATAAGGCCTATTTGGCCAGGAAGGGAGCTAGAATCAAGTGGCTTCTGCCTAGGAAGTCCTGGGTGGTAAAGAAGCTTAAGCAGGTGGAATCAGGAGGTTTCCTGAGGCCTTTGGTTCTCAAGAGGTCTGCAGTGGAGGAGGACATGTCTGAGACAGATGCTCCTGGACATACCCAGATCAGTCCAGACCAGTGGGTTGTGCATTCCTACCTGCAGATGGAGTTAGAAAACATAGAACTTTGAGCACTGCTACTTAACGAGAGTGCCACCTGCAGCCCCTCGGTATTTCTCTGACTCCAGCAGATGGTAGAGTTCCAAACTTGCAGTTTTAGTTTAAAAAAAAAAGTTAGGGAAAGTGTTTTTTGTCTAGGATAGGCTAGTTTGTAGTTAGTTGTGTAGCTTCCTGAGGTGTTGGGCACTTTTGTGGGCCATCCCTCAGTTGAAGCCGGGGGTTGGATACCCCTGCCGGTGTCTCGCCCACATTGCTGCCAGTGTCTCTATATCCTCGGAGTGTAGTATGGTGTCTGCGGTTGCAGCTTGTAGACTGCGCTGGTTGCATAATTAGTCAGCAGACTTAACTTCCAAGTCTCAACTTTGTAACCTCCCCTTTAAGGGCAAGCTTCTCTTCAGGGAGGATCTCGACCATTTGGTGAAATTGCCCTTGGACTCCCCCCAGCAATCTATTGCCAGAGGATAGGAAACCTTGGGGGAAGGTTTTTCCCCTGCGGGCTCGTTTTTGGGATTCTCGCAGATTTTGCCCTGATAGATCTTCAGTTCCTTCGGGGTCCAGACCGGCCTCGGGAGGTCAGCAGTCCTTTTGTGGAGGTCGGCGCTCAGGCAGACAGTCCACGGGCCAGGGTGCTGGTCATGGAAAACCTACCCAATGAAGCCAGGGGCACCCATTCCGTCGTAGAAGCTGTCTGAGGCAGATTGTCGAGCTTCTATGCGGAGTGGGAAAAGATTACCTCTATCTCGAGTTATGATCTCGAGTTTTCGCGCCCAGTGCGGGAGGCCTTTGGAGTCTCTCGTTGCTTCGCGGGTCAAGCGCGAGGCAGTACAGGGGACTCGACAACGGCTGCTCGATCTCCAGGCCATTGTTCCAGTTCCTCTGGCGGAACAGGGCAAGGGACGGTATTCAGTCTACTTTGTGGTTACCAAGAAAGAAGGGCACCTTTTGTCCCATTCTGGATCTGCAGAAGGTGAATAGGTGTTTGCGAGTTCCCCGTTTTTGCATGGAGACGTTGAGAACTATGGTGGCCGTGGTACGCAGAGGAGAATTTCTCGCACATGAGATGTGCCTCTGTGAGGTGGCACATCTCATGTGCGAGAAATTCTCCTCTGCGTACCACGGCCACCATAGTTCGGGATGTGGAGATGTGCCTCTGTGAGGTGGCACATCTCCACATCCCGAACTATGGTGGCCGTGGTACGCAGAGGAGAATTTCTCGCACATGAGATGTGCCACCTCACAGAGGCACATCCCGATTCTCCGGGCTCACCAGCGGTTCCTCCGCTTCAAGGTGATAGGCCAACAATTCCAGTTTCAAGCTCTCCCTTTTGGCCTGGCAACGGCTCCACGTACTTTCACCAAGGTCATGGTGGTTGTGGCAGCATTCCTGCGCAAGGAGGGAGTCCTTGTTCACCCATATCTCGACGACTGGCTAATCTGAGCGAAGTCTCAGGAGGACTGCGTAAAGTCAGAGGATGATGCTCACCTTGCAGTTGCTCGGCTGGGTCATAAATGTCCAGAAAAGTAATTTGGAGCCCACGTAGTCGTTGGTCTACTTGGGAGCTCTCTTTGACACTTTCCGAGGCAAGGTTTCTCTGGCAGCAGATCATGTAACAAAGTTACAGGATCAGGTCCAAGCCCTGCTTCAGAGGAAGAATCCGATGGTTTGGCATCACTTACAGGTTCTGGGATCCATGGCCTCCACCTTGGATTTGGTCCCGTTTGCGTCGGTTGCGTGCGCTGTTATCGCGGTGGAGTCCAGTGTCGGAACAGTTCCATATACAGTTACCTCTTCTTCCAGAGTCAGCTTATGGTGGCTTTCACGCAGCAACCTGGAACAGGGAGTGGACTTAACCACCCAATTCGTAGGGTCTATCTCCATGGATATCTGGATGGAGTGCAGTCTTGCCTCAACAAATCCGCCCAAGGGCTTTGGTCTCCAATTGAGAAATCCTGGTCCATCAACTGCCTCAAGACTAGGGCTGTCTGGCTGGCCCTCCGAGCATTTCTTTCTCTGGTCAAGGACACAATGGTTTGAGTATTCTCTGACAACGTGATGACGGTAGCTTATATCAACCGGCAAGGCAGGACACTGAGTCTCACGGTGGCATTAGAGGCGAGGCTGTTGTTCACTTGGGCGGAGCACCATCTCAAAGGAATCGCTGCGTCTCATGTCGCGGGTGTGGAAAATGTACAGGCGGACTTCCTCAGCAGGCAACAGCTCGATCCAGGAGAGTGGGAGTTAGCTCCCGAAGCATGGAACCTCATTTGCATCAGGTGGGGCGTGCCTCAGTTGGAACTGATGGCAACTCGAGCCAAAGCAAAGACGGAATGCTTCTTCAGCCGTCATCGAGAAATAGGCTCAGTAGGACTGGGCGCTCTGGTATGTCTTTGGCCCATGGGCATTCTTCTCTATGCCTTTCCTCCTTGGCCTCTCATCGGTTGGCTTCTACGACGCATAGAGCGGCATCCAGACAGTGTAGTGTTGGTGGCTCCGGAGTGGCCGCATCGCCCGTGGTTCGCGGACATGGTGCGATTGGCCTTGGAAGGTCCTCTACAGCTGGCGCATCTTCCTCATCTACTCCGTCAGGGGCCCATATTTTCGGATCAGAAGGATCACTTCTCTCTCGTGGCGATTGCGATTGAGGGGATATTCTGAGCAGATCATTTCCACTCTTCAGGTGCGTCGGCCTTCTATTTCTATGGCCTATGTTAGGGTCTGGAAGTTATTTGAGGCATGGTGCCGCCAGCGCTCCTTGGATCCTTTGTCAACGGAGATTCTCCAGGTGTTGAGACTTCCTGCAACAGGGGTTGGCCAAAGGTTTAGCTTTCAACTCTCTTATGGTTCAGGTGGCTGCCTTAGGTGCCTTAAGGGGCAGAGTTCACGGTCTGTCGCTGGCAGTGTATCCAGACATTTTGCATTTCCTCAAAGGAGTAAAGCATTTTCGTCCTCCCATTCGCCCGTTATATCCGGACTGGAGTTTGAACCTGGTGCTTCGGGTGTTTTGTGGAGCGCCCTTTGAGCCTTTACGGAGGGCTCCCATTAAGGATTTGACTTTGAAGACCACTTTTATTTATTTATTTTATTTATTTAAATTTCTTATATACCGGCATTCGCGATGGGAGTCGCATCATGCCGGTTTACAAATAACAAGGTGTGACAACAGAATAAATACTTAATAACTTAAAAACATTAACATGTGATAGAAGAATAAGGTAGCAGTTACAATAAAACAGGGATAAAATGTAACTTGGAATAAAGAGAAGGCAAAAGAGAGATTAACACTGAGATAACAAAAGAATGACCAAGGTAAATAGAACCAAGGTAAATAAACCTGCCTTTCCTCGTAGCCATTTGTTCTGCTTGATACATTTCAGAGTTACAGGCTTTGTCGTGTCGAGAACCTTTTCTTAGGATTAACGATGATAGTTTTGCTGTGCACTGTTCCTTCCTTTCTGCCCAAGGTGATCTCTGCTTTTCATGTGAATCTGGCGGTGGATCTGCCAGGATTTCTGAACTGGTCCAGGGATTCTCCTCAGGAGAAGGAACTTCGTCTTTTGGATGTCGCGCTATTTGGAGGCTACTAATGACTTCTGGCGTTCGGACCCTCTGTCTTACTTGAGGGCCCTAAGAAGGGTGACAAGGCTTCAAAGGCGACTATTTCGCGCTGGATTAAGGAAGCTATCGCTGTGGCATATGTTGCCCACGGGCGTCAGGTGCTCCTGGGCTGAGTGTCAGCTTCTGTCACCTCAGATCTGCAGAGTGGCAGTTTGGTCCTCCCTGCTCACTTTCACCAAGCATTATTGTTTGACTGTGAGGGCGCAAGATGAATCGTCCTTTGGGGAGGGTGTACTGCGAGCAGGTCTTTCGGGTTCCCGCCCAGTGTAGAGGAGCTTGGGTACATCCCACTGGTCTGGATTGATCTGGGTATGTTCAGGAAAGGAAAATTGGTTCTTACCTGCTAATTTTCGTTCCTGTAATACCACAGATCAGTCCAGAGACCCATCCCCATTTTCAGATTCCGAAAGACTACCTTGAGAAGGTGATATTTCCTGAAGAAACTATTTTTGGTCTTTTTGCAAATGCTCCAGAAGGGGCAAATTCTGAGGTGGTCTAGTGGTGTGTTTTTTTTTGTTTGTTTTTATCTGTTCTGGGCGAGAGGTTGGCAATTAAGTTTTTGGGTTCCAACCCCCTTCGCCTTTTAAGTAAAGTTTGGTTGCTTAGGCTTGGGTACAGGTCAATACCGAGGGGCTGCAGGTGGCAGTCTCAGTTATGTAGCAGCGCTCAGCGTTCTATATTCTCTGACTCCATCTGATGGTAGGAATGCACAACCCAGTGGTCTGATCTGTGGTATTATAGGAACGAAAATTAGCAGGTAAGAACCAATTTTCCTATCTGGACCAGGTACGGGTTCAACCGTGGCTAGCATGCCTGTGGCTGTCGGGTGCTGCGGCGCATCGAACTTCATCCGGGCAGGGTGATCCTGGTGACGCCCGAGTGGCCATGCTGGCTGTGGTTTGCGGATCTTCTATGTCTGGCGGTAGACTGTCCCGTTTGCTTGTTTCACTTCTTGGGGTTGCTGCGGCAGGGACCCGTATTTTCAGACTGGGAGGATTGCTTCTCTCTAGCAGCTTGGCTTTTGAGAGGCTGTGGCTCCATTTGCAGGACTATTCGGAGCTGATGATTGCTACTTTGCAGGCAAGAAGACCTTCAACTTTGATGGCACTCTCGGTTATGTTCTCTGCCTCCTTCTGCTGGTAGGGGTGCATAAACTCCATTCGTCTGGACTGATCAGTGGTACCTGCTAATTCTCGTTCCTGAAGTAAGAACCAATTTTCCTATTTCTTGTAAGCTGAGCTCAGAAAACAGAAGCGAAACTCAATGCTATTAACGTGCTGTTAACCTTTAGCATACTTTTTAGCCTTTTAACAGCCTTGACTATTTCTACAAGTCTGATCAGTTCAATTTTATTGTGCTGTAATTACAGTTAACCCGGTAAGTCGGGACAATCGTTAAACACTAGATTCCCCACTGCTTCCTTATGGCTGTGTGAACACTGCCCTCCTTAGCATCCTCGGCCCTAATGAGCCTGGGGAACAAACGCTAGGCTGGGGTCACCTGCGTGTTGGGATACAGCACTGCCACTGAGCCTTTAGGCTAGCCCTGAAATTTAAAATGCTCCTTTTCAGAACTTTTTCTTCCCATTATTTCATCCCTGGTAGCATCTCTTTAGGTCCCTGAACCCTAACACCTTTGTTCTCTTTTCAGCTGCTTTTTGCTGTGTATGAAAGACGATAGTATCGAGGGTATCTACGACACCTTAAAACAGTGTGCTCTCATCTCCAAATCTGCTGGGGGTATCGGTGTTGCTGTGGGCTGTATCCGAGCCACAGGAAGTTACATTGCAGGGGTAAGTAAACACCCTTTTTTCTTGGCAGCTGGTGGGATTCTCTATACCCTGTTCTCTTCCTGCTTGTTTCCTGAAGTTTGTTCAGAACTGTTACTGATGTAGTTGTGGCCCTTTTACTTGATTGTGAAAGCTGCATTTGTTTTCTTCATTGTTGAACTTATTTAGGTATTTGAATCTTCTTGTTTCAGACAAATGGGAATTCCAATGGCCTAGTTCCAATGCTGAGAGTGTACAACAACACAGCCCGCTATGTGGATCAGGGAGGTAACAAGGTATGCAATACCAGTAGGGGGCAGGATTGACTTTCATGTACTTGTACTGTGCAGTGTGCATCCTCATGCAGAGAGACCAAAACAGGGCAGTTCCCAGGACGGGTATTGCAGAAGATTTGCAGTTGCTTTATAATAAGGTGATGAAGTGTGTCTCATAGTTTGAGTGCCGCTGTCATGCTGATTAGGACTAGCTGAACCTTCCTGTTCAGTCCCCAGATCAGTCCAGACAAGTGGGTTTTACATCCATGCCCAACAGATGGAGGCAGAGAATAAAATCTTTTCAGGCATTGCTACTTAACAGAGAGTGGCACCTGCAGTCCCTCAGTATTTCTGTCTCCAGCAGATGGTAGAGGCGCAAACCAGTCTGGAATTTCAGATTAAAGAAAATAAGATTTGAGAAGAATATTGCTCCCCGAGATGTTAGATTCTTTCGTGGGCCATCCCTCGGGTAGAGCAGGGCGAGCGGGGGATTGGATATCCCTGTTCGGACTTTGCTCTTGTCTCCAGATGGAGGGAAAGCCAGGGGTCCTGGTTCCTTCACTTCCTCAGTGACCACCTCACCCTCAGCCTGAGGCTTACTTCTTCCAGAGATCTGCTGACTTTGCTCGAATGAGCCAGTTGTCCCGATATGGGTGCACCAGTACTCTCTCCCTTCTGAGCGCTGCTGCTATCACTACCATCACCTTGGAGAACATCCAAAGAGCAAATGCCAACCAAAGCGGGAGTGTGGGACCCTGCAAATGCTCTTCCCTGATGGGAAAATGTAGATATGATTCTGTGAGATCCAGGGAAGACAGGAGCTGTCATTTGTGGAAGATGAAGGCACAGGGCATAGTGATTTTCATCAGACTTGTGGCACTCTAAGAACTGCATGCACCTTCTTCAGATCCAGAATGGGCTGATAGGTACCTTCTTTCTTCGGAACCATGAAACAGATGGAAAACTGTCCTGTCCAGCTTCTCCAGAGGTACTGGGACAATCGCCTGTATGTGTTGTAAATCTAGCTTGGAGTGACCTACCTCTTGTTTAACTATGGGAGGTACGTGAGGAGCTCGTGTGGACCTCGCTAACTGGACAAACAAATTCCAAGGCATAGCCATATCTCAAGTCTTAGAGGACCCCTGGTCTGTTGTTACCTAGGGCCAACTGTCCCTCTGACTTCTGGGGAAGAGTGGACCAGCCGCACTGCTTTGCACTTTCTTACTCCCACCAGCACCAGTACTGAAGCTGCCTCGGATGGGGTTGTGTGATTCTGTAAAGGTCAGCAGCTCAGCAGACACCTGCTTCTGAGAGGAGATATCTAGATGGCCAGTACTTCCCTGGGAACTCTTCTTGTTCCTCTTGGGCTCAACTTTGGGTAAGGGATCCACTCAAGTGCTTCACCAACTGTTCCAAGATATTTGCCACCCAAAAGCGTCCCTTTGAAAGAAAAACTGATAAGCTGCAACGCAGCCCATAAATGACTTCTGGCTGAAACAGCAGACCTCCACGTCCAGGCTGGAACAGCACAGCAAGTCGTACAAGCATCTCCAATATAGGGGACAGCAGCTTCCAAACGCTCTGCTTGCTTGAATGAAAGAGGATCCTGACCCCATGAACATGAGGCTGCTGAAACCTCAAGTTGATGCAAGGGGGGTAAAGGGGTAGAAAAGGAAAGAGAAGGTGATGATGCGGAGGTAGAGGGATGGGAGGAGAAGGTGATGTTGCCAAGGGTGGTAGAGAGAAGACAAAGACTGCAGTGGAGTGAAGGGAGAGAGAAAAAGCTGGGGATGATTTGAGTGGGTGGGAGATGAGGGAAAAGGTAATGATGCGGGGGGGTGGGGGGGGGGGTGAGTAAAGGGAAGGAATTGATGCTAGGGGTTGGGGGGGGGGGGGGGAGGAAGAAATGAGAATAATTATGCCGGGGGAGTGGGGGATAGGGAAGGTGTTGGTTTGCCATGATGGAAGTGAGTGCAATACCAGTTGTGCCACGACAGAGAAGTTGGAAACCACTGGCCTATGGGATGGGAAACTTAATGGGACCATAGACTCTCCCAAAATCGGGTTTTCCCTATCCTTTCCCGGCCCCAGTCCTCCTGCCATATTATCCTAGGGACTGTGCTAACTAAAGGCAAATCGCCCCTTCTGAACGTCTGCCCTGGTAGGCACAGGGGTTGCCCGCTCTTCTCAAAGGCTCGCAATCCCATCACCTTCCCCAGGAAAAACTCTGAGCGTCCTTCAGGAAAAGCTGTCTCTTGAGCCAAAATCCAATGCAAAAAAAACAGGCTGTACCATTTTATTTTCTGGGATCAGGAAGGCACAAGAGGACCAGAAACCACCGCACACGAGTTACCATCCCCGAAAGGGGCCCCTTGGAATCGGTTCTCTAACACAGGAAAACATTTGAGCCTAAGCAGAGCATTTCCTGAGCTATTGGAGACCATTGTAGAGGAGAAGTCTTTCTTCCCTTGCGAACCAAAATGGCTTCATTCCCCAGATTGACGAGCCCTGCACCTTAACCTGTTTTGCTGTGCTTCCTGTGCTCGGTGGAAGCTGCAGGGACAGGACAGGCTGTGTGAAATAGGCCATTACTGCCGGGAACTGCTGTGGGTCTCACTCTTTTGCATTTCAGGGAACTTTTTTTTTTTCTTTTTTTGTGGGGTCCACGCGGCTATTGTCTGTCACCAAGCAGCTGCTGTCACTATCTCCCCCATCTACAGGCCACTGATCTCCATCAGTCCCAACACAGGAACATTAGCGACCCAACTAAGAATAGCTCTACCAGAGCTGAAGTGCTGACTGCTCTTGTTCCAGGCCCTCAGAACTCGGAGCCCTCTTTCTTCCCCCCCCCCCCCCCAATCAACAAATTGGGTTATAAGCAAGGACAATTAATTTCCCTGATCCAGAACATTGAGGAATAGGCCGGCAGCAGCCCGAGAAGAGAGTCTGGAATGAGGGAGCCAGCACCACCGACTTTGTCCTCCTCAGGAAAGGACAAAAGCACCCAAGGATCATAGACTACCCCCCCCCCCCCCCCCCCCCCCCCCCCCCTTACCCGTTCTCACTCAACCAGGAGGATAGCCCCCACCAGGGACCTGGGAGTAAATTATCCAGCAAACCAGTCAACTGCAGGTTTTACACTTCTATTATCTGCTGGAGACAGAGCAATACTGAGAGACGGGATCTGGCACACTAAGTTATAAGCAGCATCTGTGAAACTCTTTTTTTTTTTCTGTCTGCATCTGCTGGCAGGGAGGCAAAACCCAGGAGTCTGGACTGATCCGGGTATGAACAGTAATCCACTCTCCATGGGGGATCCGGGGTTTCTGTAAGTGCCCTGCGTGTCATGGCTAATTCATGGCTAATTCAACCTCCTTTTCAATGGAGAGAAGCAGGTTTGCTTACCATACACGGGGCTCTCTAGACAGCTGGATGAATTAGCCATATGTACCTCTCCGCCTCCCTGGAGTGTCGACTACCTAGCAAAAGGACCGAAGGATATGAGAGGTCCGTTTGGTGTCTATAGAGAACCTAGTTTACTATATGCAAACTTGCTTTACATACCTAAGGATTGCTTTAGAAAAGCAGCAATTACTGCAGGAGATGCCTGCTAGTGACACTAGAGGGGGAGAGGAGGTATGGAGTGCGCCTAGCTTGTAAATGTTTTGTGAGTGATAGTTAGAATACCTAAAGTTTGGTTTAAGAAACTGTTCACTTGCCTATCTTGTGCAAAAATTGAAAAATCAGCCATTTTTATAATCTGTTCTTTGAAGCAATCAGGATGTGTAATCAGTGTGTTACATTAGGTGTATGGAAAGATCACACAAACTGCTAGGTGGGATTTTTGACTCCTCAGCAGATACATAGAAACTAAATATTTCCTTGCTCACCTCATGTTTGCTTTATGTATGCAAAAGGTTGAGCAGTTGTGGTCACTCCAGAACCAACTGCTTTCTCTTTTTTGTAGATGTATTTATTTTAAAATGTCTTTCCTGCCTCTGTCTATTGGAGGTGGGTTACAATAAAATCATAATCACATAAGTACAGTCTTGTGTGACTGATAGTGGCCAAATAAATGAAACTAACATCACTATGGGATTAACTAATTTATAAATTGATATGCTGAGCAGATGTAATTAAAAATTAACATTCTTTGTATGCCTGTTCAAACTGAAAGTTTTTATGCAGACGCCAGCTCTTAAGCCTTCAGCCAGGGCTGGCACATCAAAAACTTGCTTTTGTTTCGCACAGTCTGTCAAAATGATGGAACCTGTAATGACTGGTAGCAAATGCTTCCTGTCACCTATATTTCTCTGTATTAGTACATTTATTTATTGAAAAGTTTTTTTTATATACCACACAATAAGGCATTTATATGTCCATCTAGGCGGTTTACAAGAGTGCAAACATAATTTAAGATAAGCGATATTAACACAATTAAAATTAAAGTAATTGTCAGGTTATTTCTGTGTGAGCTGAAAGAGCATTGAATGCAATACAGGCCTTTTCATTAAAAAATGTTTCCCAAGGTTCAGTTTTTAAACTATGCCCTAAGACTAATATAAACAGCAATCAGGATAAGAGGCATAGAGCATACAGATTTGAAGGTTCAGTTCTCCCATTTGAGAGAGGTGCTTCATTGAATTGATGCCCTTTTACCATCATTTTACATATTTGATCATACATTACTAGATAACAAGAAGACAGTAACAGACTGAGCCTGTTTTCTACCCTGATAGCTGGTGTAGAATAGCATGATGAAATGGACCATCAGTTTGGAATTGACAGCAGCTAGTTAGCACATCCTGCAGATTAACTTTCTGACCTGAGCTCTGTTTGACCCTGGCAGAGACCTGGAGCCTTTGCTATCTACCTAGAGCCCTGGCACTTTGATGTCTTTGACTTCCTGGATCTGAAGAAGAATACTGGCAAGGAGGAGCAGCGTGCCAGGGACCTCTTCTATGCTCTCTGGATCCCAGATCTCTTTATGAAAAGAGTGGAGACTAATCAGGTGAGGAGCCCCTTCCTACTTCACCATACACCCAACTTTTTCTTTGTTTTTTAAATTTTCTTTTATAACTTAAGATTATTTAAGAAAAGTGTTCAGAATTGAATGTTCACAAAGGCAAGAAAAAACCCCAAGCAGATAAATATCACTGGGGAGCAATTGTTAACATAATTCCTGTTGAGTTCGATTTTTCAGCTGTTTTAGACTTAAATAGGCAGGCTGATTTCAAAACTGCAGTTTTCTTCTATCATGTCAAGTTTTTTCTCTACAGCCTATCTTAGGCCTGGATTTATCAAATTGCACTAAATATCGCATGTAGGAAAAGGGGCGTGTTTTATGGTAATAGACTGTTTATCGCAAAGTGTCTTAGTGTTTCACATAGGTATTACTGCAAACTGCGATAACTTAAAGATGAACATTTCATGGGACAATGTCAGAACTCCAAAAGAATGCTTGGTTGTCATTCAAAAACCTTGTCAAGGACTTTCTTGGAAATACGTGAGCACAGAATTAGACCAAAATTGTCCAGAAACTCTTGGAGAGCTACAAAATGCTTCATTGCAACATGAGCATGAAGGTGCATATTCTGCAGAGCCATCTTACTGACTTCCCGAAAAACCTTGGTGCAGTCAGTGATGAGCAAGGTGAAGGATTCCACCAAGATTTGAAGGTCATGGAGGCACAGTATCAGGGTAGATGGGATGTACATATGATGGCTGATTATTGTTGGAGCATCAGGCGAGATTGTCCACAGATTGAACACTGCCAGAAAAGCTATAAGAGTAAATATTTACCTTAATATGTATGTTTGGTAGCAGAACTTTACTACTTGTACACAATTTGACTTACAGTGACAATATATAGCCGTTGTATGAATAAAATCTAAATAAACAGTATATTCAGGTAATTTTCTTTTATTTCCTTTGTACATTTTGTATGATTTTTGGGACAAAGGAAGGGTATCCTGTACCTTAAAAAGTTGATGTGATAGAGAAAAACTGGGTTCCTGAACATACCCAGATCAGTCCAGAAAAGTGGGTAGTGTATCCCTACCAGCAGGTGGAGTCAGAGAGCAGACTTTGGGCACTGCTACATATCCAAGAGTGCCCCCCTGCAGTCCCTCAGCATTTCTCGGACTCCAGCAGCCGGTCGTTGTGCACTCCTGCAGCCTTAGTTTAGATAGGAATTTCTTTTTTGTTGTTTTTCCTTTCTTCGGCTGCTTCGTGGGCTATCCCTCATCGGAAGCTGGGCGTCCGGGGAGTTGGACACCCCTGACTTGGGTCTCGCTCGCTCCAGTTTTGTGGCTAGGCCAGGGGCTCCTGGCTATCTGTTTCTGAAGCTGCTCCCTTGTCTCCAGGCTTGTGAGCGTAAAGTTTTTTAGTAAAAAAAAAAAAAAAAAAAAAAAAAAAAAAGTAAAAGAGCAGCCTCTGCTTACATGGCATCTCAGCTTTGAGGTAAGAAGTTGGGGAGCCTTCTCCTCCCGTCTTTTTCCTCTGCTCCTGGGCTCCGGGCTGGCTGGTGAGGTAGGGAGTGTTGATTAGTGGTAGTCGCAGTCTTTTTGCTCCCGTCGCAGGCTGTGCTATTTTTGGCCAGACTACGAGAATTTCCCGCCCTGCTGAGGTGCGCGCTTTACTCGGGGCCGGCCTGCCTTCCGTCACAGACCGTAAACTTTGGGCCTGCTGCCCACAGTTTTTCTAGCACTGCCGAAGCGCACACTTTTCCTCAGACCGGACAGCCCCTGCGTTTTTTTTTTCACCACGTGTCAGCGCGAGCTTTGAGATGGCACCCTGCCGTGCTTGTGGAGTGTGCGGTCAGCCTCTTACTGAGGGTTCTCTGCCCTGACTGTTCCTCGGGCCGGGAGGGCTTGTCAGGAATTACTTCCCCTCCCGTGGGGGAGGGGAATGAGGCACGGGCAGATTCGGGGGAATGCCCCCCATGGGGGAAGATCCTCCATTGGGTATGGATTGTGGGGATCCAGATGCCTTTACTGGGCCAGCAGAGGATCCAGAAGATTTTTCTCCTCAGTTTATTCTGCTTATGCACCAAGCCTTCCTGGCTAGGAGGCAGGCGGTGCACAGAGGACCCAGATGGCCACTGGATCTTTTGGAGCTGCCGCTGAAACTTGGAAAGTCCATGGAGGCCCAGCAGCGTTTGGTACAACAGCCTTTTCCTGTGGGGAGCTCTCCCAGGGGACCTCAAGGGCCGAAACCGATCTCTGGACCGGTGCTGGGACCTGCACCGGATCCTGATACTGATCCGGACACAAGCCCGGATTTGGGTGATATCCCACACGATGATTCAGATGGGGACGATTCTCTCCTCACAGAGGGTGACGACCCCAGTATGGTTTGTCTGTTCAAGCGCGACTAGCTATGCCCCCTTATTCCTCAGGTTTTGGATGTCTTGGGGCTTAAGGTTTCTCAGGAGGAATCGGATAATGTAGGGGTTAATCTGGTGCTAGATTTATATTCGTAGACTGACTTCTTCCTTTCCTTTGCCCAAAAAGGTACGCAAGCTGGTCACACGCGAGTGGGACGCCCCGGATGTGGGGCTCAAGGTTGGCAGGGCTATGGCCAAGCTTTATCCTCTCTCGTCAGATGTTGTGGATCTTCTCAAGATTTTTGGGTAGAGTTTGAGATTTGCAGGGCAGCGACATATCTTTGCATTCCTTTTTGAGGTATTACCACTTAGACATGAATGAACATAAGAACATAAGAAATTGCCATGCTGGGTCAGACCAAGGGTCCATCAAGCCCAGCATCCTGTTTCCAACAGAGGTCAAAACCAGGCCACAAGAACTTGGCAATTACCCAAACACTAAGAAGATCCCATGCTACTGATGCAATTAATAGCAGAGAGGATGCCTTCTTCGTGATGGAGGTTTTGAAAGTAGGCTTGGTAGTATCTCACCCTAATCAGGAATAGCTTGGGTTCATCCCATTTGTCTGGACTGTTCTGATTGGATGAAGAGGAAGGAGACATTTTTAATCCTACCTGATAATTTTCTTTGTTTAGTCCAGTCAGACAGTCCAGAACCCTCCCTTTGCTGCTAAATGTGTTTGTTTGCTTTTAGCTATGAATCATGAAGAAAGATGTCTGTACTAGACATACTGTGCAGGTGTGTATTATGGTCGCTTTGTGTGTAGTTCAACATTTGGGTGTTCCTGAAACCCTTTGGTTGTATGGGGTATTAGTCTTAAGCATTGTAAGTAGCTTATTACAGAAAATACTGGCAGGCTGAAGTCAGCACGGATGCATAGAAAGGGTGGTGATGGTGAGCCTTTTGTTCTGTTTCCATCTACTGTTTGGGCATAACTCATTTATCTGGATTGGTCTGACTGAAATAAAGGAAAGGCAAATATCAGGTAAGATTAAATTTCTCCTTGGAGTGGCCTATGTAGATAATTGTCTACTGTTGCCCAAGGGTTTGAAGCCACATTCCATGAGAGCACAGGCAACTTAGGGGTAGAACTCCGATTGGCGTCGCTGTTAAAAGATTTGCAAAGCAGCAACCTGGTCTCTGTTATGTTCATTTTTGAAGCATTATTGGCTGGATGTTCAGGCCACAGAAGAAGCTTCTTTTGGCTCTTAAGTCTTGAGCAGGTTTGGCAGTATTTCTGCCCATGCAAGTGTAGTTTGGGTACATCCCATGCATCTAGACTGGTCTGCTGTGTGAAGAGGATGGAGAAATTTCTTCTTACCTGATAAATATTTTCTTGAGTCCAGCCAGACCAATTCACGAGCTTCCCTATTCTACCAAATGTATTTTTTTTCAGATGTCTCATGTTCTAGGAAGAACTTGTTTGCATTTATTGTGATGGCAGGTATGTTTTTGGTGTACAGTTATGGAAGTTGATTGATTCTCTCTTGGAAGCCACCTGTTTTTTTTATTTATATATTTAATACATTTGTATTCTGCTAATCTACAAGTCTCACCAGATTACTTCATTACACACACAATCAACAATAATTAGGGAGGAGATGGGTTTGATCTGTCTTAAGCTTGGTATAGAAGATACTGGCAGGCCGAGGTCAGCACGAGAACCTATCTGAAGTGACATTAACAAGCTTTTTAGTCTGTCTCCACCTGCTGGTTAGTAGACATAACTCATGCATCTGGACTGGTCTGACTGGACTGACTGGTCTGACTGGACTCAACAAAAGGAAATTATCAGGTAAGAACAAATGTTTTCCTTATGTCCTTTGGATTTATTTATTTATTTATTTATTTAAAGTTTTTGTATACCGATGTTCGTTTAGCAAACATCACATCGGTTTCCATGTAACATAAAACTGGCCAACAGGGCTTTACAATGAAACTGATAAGAGAACTGGGTGGTGGTAAGGGGGGGAAACGTGATGGGAATAACTGTACAAGGGAAATATAAGAGAGGTTACATGATTATAAGCATGGGAACATGATTATATATATGCAATAGAATTATATACAAATATTATATACAAGTAGGTTGTTTACACTGAAAAAGTTCTGGGTAAGGGCGGCGAGGGGGGGGGGCAGGGGCATGGGTTTGGGTTCAAGTGTAGGCTCGTGCGAAAAGCCAAGTTTTGAGGTTTTGTCTGAATTTTTTGGGGCAGGTTTCATGGCGTAGATGGGTGGGGATAGAGTTCCATAGGGAAGGTCCAGCTAAAGAAAGCGCACGTTGTTTGGTGGTTGTTAGGTGGTAAAGTTTGGGGGATGGAGTGTGGATGTTTGCTGAGTAGGGTGTTCTGGTGGGTCTGGAAGGGAGACGGATGTGTAGACTGTCAGAGAACCATAGCATGTCAGGATTGTGGACGGCTTTGTGTATGAGGGTGAGGCTTTTAAACTGGATTCTGGCGGTGATGGGAAGCCAATGTAGTTTTTTGAGGACAGGTGTAATGTGTTCTTTTCTGCGGGAGCCGGTTAATATACGTGCAGCTGCGTTTTGTAGTAGTTGAAGGGGGGCAAGGCTGTTTTTCGGGAGGCCTAGGAGTAAAGAGTTTGAGTAGTCTATTTTGGACAAGATAAGGGCTTGTAAGGCGGTTCTGAAGTCATTAAAGTGCAAGAGGGGTTTGAGTTTAAGGGTGTGAAGTTTGTAGTAGCAGTCTTTGATGGTGGATAATATGAATTTTTGCAAGCTGAATAGGGGATCGAGTGTGACTCCTAGGTTTCTAACAGTTTGGGAGAAAGTGTGTAGTGGGGAGGGAGCAGTGGTTGCAGGTGTAGGTAATGAATTGATGGTTTGAGGAGAGATGATAAGTTCTGTTTTGTTGGGGTTTAGGGCTAGGTTGAGCTGTGTGAGGAGAGAGTTAATGCTTATGTATGATTTGAACCAGCGTAGAGGAGTCCCAGATATGCCAATGTCAGCTAGCCTATCGAGTAGTATGGTATGGTTGATGGTGTCGAAGGCTGCTGAGATGTCTAATAGGGCAAGGATGTAGGTTTGACCTTGGTCAAAGCCTCTGATGATGAAATCAGAGAGGGAGAGCAGAAGGGTTTCGGTGCTGAAACGCTTTCTGAAGCCATGTTGTGATGGGTAGAGAATTTGGTGTTGGTCTAAGTAGTTTGAGAGTTGGTTATTAACGGTTTTTTCAAGGATTTTGGCAACAAATGGCAGGTTGGATATAGGGCGGTAGTTGGATGGGTCGGAGGGGTCAAGTTTAGGTTTCTTAAGAATGGGTTTGACAACGGCTAGTTTAAGTTGTGTAGGAACATCTCCAGTGGCAATGGATATGTTGATGATATCAGCTAGAGGAATTATTTCAGTCTTGTCCTTCCATTAGATAAGAATGGGATGAAGGGGTATACCACAAATCTGCAGAGGGCAGAGATGGAAGCTGATAGGATACTTTCTTCAGTGGTTCAAGAATGCCAATCCTATCCTGTGGGAGATCTTCTCAACTTGGAGCCTGTGCTTACTTTTGAAGTGATCTGACCTTCTTTTCTCTCAAGTCTTGTTGAAGTTGGTCTCCTTGACATTTTGTAATTAAGTGGTATCTCTGTGGCTAATACTTTCTCTCTTCTAAGGGCTCTGTTTATCAGTTAGGCTTTTCTTACAATGGTGAGAATGATGGGTGATGTAGGCCAGTAGAGTAATGACCATTCTCAAGTCCATTCTAGGTCATCTGTGATATGTTTTGTAGGCAACCAGTTTCTTCTTGGGTATGCCTTTGATATATCCCATTAAAGCACAGTGGTTTCTAAAACTGATTTCAGGAAGAATCAAGATGAATGCTTGAGCAAGAGTTTGCAAGACCTAGAGGGCTGACAAGCCCACTCGATGAGGGCACAGAAGTCCTCATAGGCAGAATCCGAACCTATCTTTCCAGAGGATAATGGCAAGGCAGTGCTCCTTTTCCATTATATTTCTTCCCTAAACACATCAGTGTGAGTGTGCAGGCTGGGAAAGATTATGCCTTGGAGTCAGGAGTCCTGAGAGCTATCGTGGCTTCCTCCTGCCTGGTCTGGCATGGACAATAGAGAAGGTGAAATTTTAAATGTACCTGTTTGACAGGACTAAAGGAAAGACAATTAAGTCCAAAGCCTACTCAGGGAGGAAGCCATGGCAATCAAGGGCGCTCAGTCCGAGAAGTTGAGAAAACTAACAAGTATATTATTGCACACTCTGAAGGTAGTTGGCCTAATCATGACCTTTGGTAGGGATTATCTAACATCTGGGTTTATCCATGAAGTGAAGTTTCTTGATTGCATCAGGATTTGGTTGTGAGTTTGAAATGAAACAGTTGCCTTAGCTTTGACATAGGATAGATACTACAGAACAGAAAACCCTTTATAGGGGGAGTGAAGCCAGCTTTGAGCTTCCTTTTTTTTTTTTCCACTGTCTCAATCTGTTTTCAGTGAGGACATAACCCATTTGTTTGGACTGCTTTGGCAGGACTAAAGGAAAGAAAATTTAACAGGTAAGTTTAAATTTTACCCTTAACAAAAACCAGAGAACATCAAACGGGGTACCCGACAAGGTTGCCCATTGTCCCCTCTGCTGTTCGCTCTCTCGTTAGAGCCCTTCGCAGAAAAAATTAGGCGTCATGCGGACATAAAAGGTATTCAGGTAGGGGACACGCCATACAAGATCACACTGTTTGCAGATGACCTTTTATTCACCCTCACCAGCCCGGAGACATCTCTGAGTCTCCTCCTAGAGGAACTTCGAGCGTTCGGACGGTTGTCTGGCTTTAAGATAAACGCTGATAAGTCCGAGCTCTTGAATGTATCTATGCCGGAGGGACAATTTGGCCTCCTACGGGAGGATATGCCCTTCCGATGTGCCAAGGACTTTATAAAATATCTGGGGGTCAAAATCGGGCCCCACCTTGAGGAGCTCTATCGTCTTAATTACGGGCCTTTATGGTCTCAGATTCAGCAGGACATGGATAGGTGGGACCGGACGGATCTTTCTTGGTTTGGCAGGGTAGCCGCCCTTAAAATGAACATATTACCTAGGCTCTGTTATGTATTCCAAACCTTACCCGTCCCTGTGCCGGAAGGGGCCATGAGGATCTGGCAACGCAAATTGTTCCGCTTCATTTGGAAGCATAAACCCCCGAGGGTCTCTCGCTCTACTCTCTACAGGGATAAACAGCGCGGTGGACTCAATGTTCCCAACCTAAGCTGGTATTACACTGCTATCTTACTAGGGGTGATTGTCACGTGGCACGACACTAGGGAACCTAAGCCGTGGGTTGTTATAGAGCAGGCAGTATCCGGGGAGGTGCCACTGGTGTCTAGGGTGTGGTGCAGGGACTGGGGGACAGCTATTACACACTCACTCACTCCATTTATTAAGGCTGTGTTAAAGCATTGGGGTAAATGGCGAACCCGGTTGGCTGGGTCCAAAAGGATTTATCATCTTACTTCATTTTTGGGAGATCCTGGGTTCTCTCCGGGTATGGATAAGGCCTTTTCGCAAAGGTGGGCACAACTCGGCTTGACTAAGGCTGGGCAACTCTGTAGGGGGTCGAGCATGCTGGATATGGCGGCGTTGCAGGATAAATTTGGTGGGTCGCAGGGGGATTGGTTGGCCCTACAGCAGATTATTCATTTCCTGCGTTCCGTGGGGGCGCCTGGGGAGTTATCTAAAGGTAAATCCCTCTTCGAGTCCTTTTGTGAACAGCGTGGGCCCATTCGCAAACCGATATCTCGGATCTATCTCCTACTCAATAATGGGGATAAAACAAAGGTCTCCTATCAACTTCATTGGGAATATGATCTGGGGCAAGGTCTCCAGGATTATGAATGGGATCAATGTCATATGCTCATGGGAAGGAGCTCCATTTCCGCTAACATAAAGGAAAATGGATATAAATTACTATATAGATGGTATATGTCACCGGCCCGTCTACACCGAATGAATCCTAAGATAGGTGACTCTTGCTGGAGACAGTGCGGAGAAAGGGGTACCTTTTACCATATGTGGTGGACCTGTCCCAAGATCCGGACTTTTTGGGCTTTGATTACGGGGTATGCATCCGAGATCCTTGATATTGTAGTGCCATTGGATCCCAGAGGCTGTCTCCTTAGCTTGGTGGATGGCGAGTTTAGCGACAAGCACAAGTTGCTCTTACTACAAGTCTATATTGCTGCGCGCAGTGAAATAGCTTTCCGCTGGAAAAATGTCGAGGTCCCTACTATGCTGCAGGTTTATCAGCGGATGGACAGGCTGTATCAGATGGGTCGTTTGACTGCGCTTAAACATGATCGTATCCATAAATTTCAGGATGTGTGGGCTCCATATTCAATTTGGCTGCAAAAGCAAACATGAAGTAGACAACCTTGAATGGGAATGTAAGCAAGGTGGGGGGTGGGTTGGGGGGGAGGGACGGAGGGGGGGGGGGGAGGGGAGGGGTTGGGGGATAGATGGAAAATGTTATCGATTATGGATGTATGTGGATCGATGGTCTGTGTTCAAAAATCAGACAAGACACTGGGTGTTTCAAATACGTTTTATTCGCCATTTTACACGCTGTATCTTTTCTCTATGATGGTTCCGGGAAGGATCCGCGGTATAGGGGATAGTTCTGTTTCTCTATAATATGTTTATACGTACATGTCAATGATTCTGACTTGATCCTGTGTTGTAACATCTGTTTTTCATGCAAAAATAAAAACTTACAAAAAAAAAACCAGAGAACAGAAAAAAGACAATTTGCATATAGCAACCAGTAAAAAAGAAGATTCATACTGCTCAAGCTAATTGGACTGTCTTCACTGTACATAGCCAATCCTTGGGGTGGTTCAGGAGAGCTTGTCCTCCATGAAGATATGTAGAGCTTGGCACAGGACCTTGGCACAGGTCTTCTGCTTTTGCATTCCCAGCCAAGACTGAAATTTTCTGGCAAATTCTAGGCTGGGCCATTCTTGGGCTGGTATTGTACAAGCAATGAAAAAAGTCCAAAGCACCAGCAATCCAAACATTATACCACCTTGAGGAAGCTGGGAAAGCGTTTTATAAACAGCAGGCTAACAGTTTATGAAACTGCAGAGGATACGAGGAGTAGGGCTGCTACCTATCTGTCAGTTGCAGAATTGTAAGGGAAAGGAGGTCTGGGTACAAAATAAATCTCAGCAGGCACAAATATCCCCATTCTGCCACTCACACACTCTAGTGGCAATGACAGCACAGTGGATACTGTGGAAACCATTGTGTTACTGCATCTACCGATGGGAGAAGAAAGTTGGTATCGCCTGTTTTTTGGAGCTAAGAGGCTTATAAAATATTCTTCCAATTCATAAGCCCTAGATATGGGCGAGGTGGGGAAAGAATAACGGTGGCCTTTCTTATTACAGGACTGGTCCTTGATGTGTCCCAGCGAATGTCCTGGCCTAGAAGACACTTGGGGGGAGAAGTTTGAGGAACTGTATGAGAGGTATGTTGGCAGAATGAGTTATAATTGGGATCTCTCTCCTGTCTTTCAGGAGTTTTAACTTCTTTGGTATCTTAGTTCCAGCTGTAAAAAGTGTTCAGCTATTCTCATGGAGGTGTATATCCCAGAAGTTAAATTACTGAGAGATTCACCAGGTTTCATGAAACTGTTCAGAGCTGGAGTACAAAATTATTCTATTGCCCAGTTTAAATAATTTATCATCCCTCCTTTACTAACTCAGTAGGCTTATGAGATTGCTGTGTCCTTAATACATTTGTTATTGTCCTATCCCCCCACTAGAGATAGGCAAGGAAAATATTTTCATTTTGACTTGGAACTTTTAGTTTGAGACAAAAAATGTTGTTCCTTATTGTCCTACCAGATTAGTCCAGGCACTTGGGTTTTTCTCCCCAGCTAGCAGATGAACAGAGCAACACTTTAGCTGACAAATTGCTCATGGGGGATTCGTTCTTTGAGATGCTGATCAGATTGAGTAGGATGAGAGGGGGGGAAAGGGGCGATCAGTGGCCCTTTCTGTATGTGTGTTGGGGGGGGGGGGGGGTGGTGCTGGTGCTGATTCCCTCCTCACCCTATCTCCAGTTTTTATAAGTTTTATAAATTGCAGGAAGGATAAGGAACACAAGTAAAGGAGGAGGACCGGCGTATCAGTCTGTCACACATATCAAAATTCGATGGGGAACAATAAATAAACATATATAAAAATCATATAATAAAACAGGCAAACGTTTAGAGAGGTTATCTCAACTTGGAGGTCAGGAGCAAGCAACTAACCTTTAATTGCTTATTGTGATTCTGGTGAAAGTCTGCTAAAATAAAGTTTTACTTTTATTTAAACAAGGCACAAATCACAATAGGTCATGTGGAACAGCATAAGAATAAACAGTCAAAAAAGGACGTGCCAGTACCATACAGAATTCACCTACCAGTCCGAACCTAGTACCGAGACCACGTAACTTTGTACATATCCCCCTGTTCCTGAAGTTTGTCAATTGTTCCACAACGATATGTGCCGCTTTATTTTCCCAACATGCTAAACTAGATGTTAACTTCTACTTGTGAGCAATTATAAGACGTGCTACATGAAATAATTGATTTGTCAATTTCCTGAATCTCCTCATACATGTCCAGTCTCTCCACAACCCAAATAAAGAATAAGCTCCAAGGGAGGGTGCCTTGGCACACATCTGGTGAATGCAGTCCTTAACTTGCTTCTAGAACCCATGTAGCTCCTCACATTCACATCTGATGGGAAGTTAACTTCTTCTCCTATGCTCACACACCCTTGCCAAAACCGAGGACTTGCCTGCCTGCCTCAAACTTCAAGAAAAAACAGATCTATGGTATAAAAGATGTAGCAATTTGTGCAAGAGCTCTCTACTCTTATTATGGAAAGAGATCGTGCAAGATGCTCTTCCAATCTGTTTCCAATCCCTCCAGACCCACGTCAGAGCTTAGCTCCTCATTTCATGCATTGATGAGACTAGGGGAGGTCTCATCTGAGTACATATGGTCCCTAATAGTAATCTAAAATCTAGGAATAGTGTCATCCCCTGCACAACATAACTGCTCAAGACCATTTCTCTCCTCAACTGTCTCCCCCACCACCTGTAAATTGGTAATCTCTCCTTAATTGCAGATAAAGGAAGTTAGTATGTTTAGGAACCTCAAATTCAGTTAGGAGATGAGAGAGATGAACTGATTATTCTTGTAAAGCTGGCCCAGGAACCAAAGGTCTCTCCCCCCCCCCACCACCAGCCAAAGATGTCAGGTGAAAAAGTGGCCAAGAAGGAGCTCCTTATCTTCCCCCACCCCCACCCCCAAACCCACCTCCATTTCTGTGAATAACAGGGTCATCATCCCGGTCCCATCAGCCCATAACTTTCTGTCCTTCTCTACGCATATCCAAAACACTGCCAAAATGTGTGTTTTTTCTTTGTAAAATTGGAAAAATCCGTCCTTTCTTTTCTGAACGCCTACCAGAACCCTTATCTACTCTCTCATCTCCCGCTTAGACTATTGCAGCCTGCTCCTCACAGCTTTCCTGGCAAGCCATCTCTCTCCACTGCAATCTGTTCTAAATCAAGCTGCACGACTTATCTTTCTCCAAAGTCACTATGCTCACATAATCCCTCTTCTGAAGTCACTGCATTGGCTCCCTATCTGCTCCTGCATACAGCTCCTCTTTCTCACCTACAAATATTTCACTCTGCAGCACCTCACTACCTCTCCTTGTGCACTCCGCTCTTATCTGTACCCTTCTCCTCTACTGCCAATTCCAGACTCCGGGCTTTCCTCCTGGCTCCCTGTGTGCTTGGTACAGTCTTCCTGAACTGGTGCATCCTGCTCCCTCTCTTGCCATGTTTAAATCCCATCTAAAAACCCACCTTTTGGAAACAGCTTTTAAATCTTATGCATGATTGTCTGTCTGCTTTTAGTCTTGTTAACTAACTTTCTTTTCTTTTTAAGCATTGTCTTGCTTTATACCCCAAGTCTCTTGTTCTGTATGTTTGTCTTATTAGATTGTAAACTCTCTTGAGCAGGATCTGTCTTTTCGTATGTTTGTACGGTGCTGCATATGTTGTGTAGCACTTCAGAAATATTAAGAAATAGTAGTAAAAAAATGGCAGGGAGCACCTGAGGATTGTTGACTAAAGAAGTCATGTAAGAAAAATCAGTCCATGTGTCCATTAGTCTGTTAACTGTAGGCCACACATTGATCACATATGGGCTAGATTAGGGTTACTTTCGAATATATGCCTGCTGGAAAGAGACGTAGTCTGGGATCATAATAGAGCAGCTGCGCACCAGAAATGGAGGTGATGAGAACCAATCTGGAGTGGAGAATGGGGACAGGGAAGATATTCTGCTTTTCTCTAAGGATAAAGGGGATAGCACCTCACAAGTGGGTGACAGCCAATAAAGCCCAGCACAAAATGTTTTGTCAGTTTCTAGAACTTTGACTGTTGCCTCACTGGGCATCCTCAGTATGTGGTTATGCCATGTGTCCATGCGGGGGCCCTTTCAGCCTCTCTTTTTCTGAGGAGCCCACCAGTCATGATTTCTCACTCTTAATTGTTTTTTTTCTTTTTTTTGTCCACCCTAATTTTGGCACAATTTGTTTGACACAGGGCCCCCCTTATAGTGTTTTAGGTAGGTTTCTTTGTTTTTCTAATTTTCCTTTTGTTGTCATGCTGGAGTGCTACACTGGTCTGAGGCAGTCATCGAGACATTCAGTTTTGCTCGTTGATTTTTATCTGGTCATGGATAAGCAAGCCAGTAGCTTCAAACAGTTCCCCTGGTGCAAGATGGTCATGTCTTTTACAGTTCCCCATGATAAATATGTCCTTTGCTTGGAGGCATTTTATGACATCCCTGGGTGTTATTGATGTGTGGCCATGACCCTGAAGTGGCATTTGTCCTGGCTGGAGCCGATGGAAAAGCACTTTGGGCACTGAGAGATTAGCCTGTCGGAATCAGCATCAGAGACATAGACATCAATGGATCCCGGAGCTGCACTGGACCCTGGTGATGCATAAACATCAAGGGTACATTGAACTCCCTTGAATTCGGAAAGGACCAGGGAGACAGGCTCTTGCCTGCTCCTTCCCATCTGAAGGAGGAGACGAATTTCACTGCTTCAATTCCGGCATTAAGCAAAGGCGAAGAAGCATGGGCATCAGTCTCTGTTTCATGATGACAGGAGCAGGGACATTCTAGCTGCAGCTGTGAATTCCTCAAAGTGGTCACATGGCGAGAGCTCATCCTCGAGGAGTTGGTCAGAAAGATCCAGCAGGCCCTGGACAGGATGTTCTGGTATGAAGAGCAATGGGGCTAATGCAGTTTGAATTCCAGCTACTGCTTGAGTTCTTGCAGCTGCCCAGCAGCCTTGTATTGTTGCCAGTACTGATGATAGCTGCCCTAGTGGTGATATCCAGCCCATCAGAGAGGAAGCTTTTTGTGCCCTAGAAGAATGCACTCATAACCCCATAAACCTTTTGACCCCTACAGAGAGAGGCCGAAAAAGTCTCCTTCAACTAACAAGCAATTGTGGCCTTATATTCAATGGGGCAAAGAAGGGAAGTAAGGCATCTGACAAAAAGGTGATCTGACAGTTAAACTGTTAATGACCTTAAAATATCACAACAGAATCCGATGAATATTCAATAAGTGAAGTTCCCTTGCATACGGCGTCCCCGAATACAAACTCTGAAACGCAGGCAGTTCCATCGTTTGGTCCAGATGGAATGAGGGTTCTGAGCCCCATTAGACAACTGTCAAGTCCAGCATCCTGTTTCTAACAGTGGCCAATCCAAGTCGCAAGTATCCAAACATTAGATAAATCACAAGCTACTATTGCTTATTAAGTTCCAATAATAGCAGTTTTCTAGCATATAGCCAGATGGACT
>NC_042619.1:7068694-7148694 GCF_901001135.1 Rhinatrema bivittatum | reverse complement strand
TTTGGAGATTTGAAATGGTCTGTACTGGAGCACGTCCGCGCATCGTGGAGAGGCGGGGATCGTGTTAATATCCTCAACAGAAAAGAAAATGAATGGATACATCGCCTCAATACCTTGGAACCAGATGGGCTCAATGATAAAATAGAGTGGCTCACAATGATTTGATTCAGCCACAACAATAATGTAACTGGAGCTCTGACGTCAGAAGCACCGCCCCAAACGTCACGATTTTGATTCGGAGGAACCCCCTTTAAATATGGCGGCATCAGAGCGGCTTCCCGCGTTAGTAAAAGGAGCCGCTCAGAGACAGCCGTCAAAAAATATAGTAAGTATCGCATGTCGAGATATGCCGGCTTTATCTTTTCTACCATTTACAAGGCAGCATTGTCCCCAACAATAATACAGCGTCAAAAAGTGTCCTTCTTATATGCATTTTACAGCGGAGCATTACTGATCGCACTACTAACGTCAAGTCCACAACACAGAAACTGCCGCGATTGCAAGTATGTATCTTTCCAGCTTCACAGTGACCGCATTAAGTGACACAAACAGTCAATAATTTAAGGATGAATGCTATGGTATGTTTTTTATGTTATGTAGATCTCCACAATGTCTTAGCAGTCTCTCCCAGCACAAGCACTGCCCTTGAAGAAGGAGCTTCGCTCCGAAACACCCCGGTGTCGGCGGTTCGAGACGGACTGTGGGAGCATGAGATAAGTGCAATACTCGTGGATTATAACAAAATTTAACCATTCTATAGAGGTACCTAATGATTAGAAGCCGGTTTGTGGCTCACAGACACGATAGCAGAACCTTATAGGTTTGCATCGTATGAAGGTACACTCTATCATCTTCATCATCTCTATATCTAACATGTATTGATTTTCTGTATTAAGTATCATGTTGTAGATATTGGGTCTTATATTTTAGTATGTATATATATATATATACATATATATATGTATATATATATATGTATATATATATATATATATATATATATATATATATATATATGTATGTATATATATATATATATCACCAAAAAAGAGCTAATTATTTTCCATTCAATAAATCACCACAACAACAAGGAAAAAAGAAAAAAGAACAATTGTACCACAAGGCTGTGCTCAAAAACATTTTTTAAACTAAAATTGACCGTATCGGCAAGCCTGGCGACAAAACCCTGTCAAATATGAAACAGGGATTGTCCGGACTTCTCATCATTTACACTCAACTTTGAAACTCTATTTTTTATTGTACTTTTTTAGAATTTAATTTTTTAGTTGTTTTTTCAAATTTTTCTAAATGTTTTCCATAAAATTTTGAATCTAGAGCAATATATTTCAATTTTAATTGCAGTCATATATATATATATGTATATATACATATATATACATATATATATGGCCATCTGCAAATGGGACGTTCACCACTGCTTTCTAGGATGTTGTGCAGAGCCCTTCTGAGTCCAGGCCAGGCCATGGCTGTTCCAGCACCAAGCAGTATCTCTGCAACCAGAAATTCACCTTACAAACCTCTGTGAAAGAAGAGTCCTAGAAAAATCCTTCCACTCTGGGGCTTCCTTCACATTTTCACATCAGTTCCAAATGCCATTAGATGTTTCCCAGCTCTAGATGAAGTATCGTGCTGAAGTCTTCCTGAGGCTTAAGATTGCCAAATGGCTCGTACGTTAAAGGGAGGCCACCAGCTGACAGACCAGAGAAGTTCCAGTTTTCTGCTCCAGATCAGCTGGCACTCCCCTGCTCCGAGGCTGACTGTGTCCGTAGATGCAGCAAAATCAGCTTCTCAAGGCAGTGGGGTCGGGGAAGTCTTCAGCTCTCACTTCCAGGTCCCGGAGTGGCCCCACCCTCTGTTGGCAGAGGGTGGGGTCTGGAGAAGGAGCCTGTGCTGACTCCTTCCCTGTCCCTGCGTGGCCCCCCCCTGCCGCCTTGACACGCTGAGTCCCCAGCACTCAGCACAGCCATGGGAGCGAGCTAACAGGGCTCCTGCAGTTCTCAGGCGGCAGCGGGGCCTCTTTTCAATGCCTCCCGCCATCTGCTTCAGTTGCCCCGACTTCTTCTGTTCCTGCCGCGGACCCCACCTGCCACCTAGGCCACGGCAGGAGCAAAGCAGGAATAAAAGCCACATCTGGTCTATAGCAGCCGGCCTTTTCCACAACGCAGACCAGTCCTCCTGACCCAGCCTGGGCAGCAAGCACCCAGTGGGTACTCAATGCCCCCCAGGAAAGGGTGGAAGGAGCTTGGTACGGCCTCCCTGTGGAGGTGGCATCAGGACTGCAGAAAGCATGGGAGACAAGCACAGAGGATCTCGGGGGAGAGGAAGCGGCTATGCAGCCGGCCTGGAGATGGGGATGGGCAGACAAGATTGACCGCAGGCTCTTTATCTGTGGTCATATTCCATGTTTTTACGCAGCCTGCAGCCGCACATCCCCCCAGGCAGAGGTTCCCCCTCCACAGGTGACATGGCTTCCGGCTGTCATTGATCCATTGAAAGGCCGAAGCTGAAGGGTGCACCACAGACCTGTCCAGCATTTCAGTCTCTATCTGACAGGTCCATTGCTAGAGCCTTGTGTGTGAGAGTCTCAGTTCTGGGGAAGGTCTGGAGTGGGGGGGTGTTGTATGGGGGATTGACGTTTCCGGGTGGGGTGGGGAGAGAAGTGAATAATGTGGCAGAGTGAAGAACCAGAGGCAGCTTGGCCTAGTTCAGACGATTTTCTAAAGATTGTGATAGTTCCAAGTTAATCAGTGTTCATTGGAAATGTATATTTCTTGCTTTATGTGCAGATTGCTCGCCAGTGCTGTATCCTCTGCTGAATAAAAAAGCATTTTCTAAAGAGAGGGAGTGTGCCCTAAGCCAGCTCACCTCTCTGCGGCGGGGAGTAATCACTGACGTAGGATTTAGATGGAGGCTCGCCCAGCTGCACGCAGAGTTTTACTCACGTTTTCTGCACATTTATTAACTCGCGTGCGCACGAGCAAACGCACCTTATTACATCAGCCCGTAAACGCGCCTGCAATATTGCAGCAGAAGTGACCTGCACAGGTCTGGCACATCCCTGCAGCCCAGCCCTCTGCAGATCTGGCAGGAGGCAGGTAAGAATATTCCCTGATATTGCGAGGGTCCCCTGGGGGGCTCCTGAAACTGTTATAAATATTCCAGCACTGCCATCCCAGCAGCTGAGGAGTCGCTTCCAGCATGCGGGGGAATCGCTCTCTCCAGCCCTCCACCCCGAATGTGAGTAATTTTGTTTTACAGAATTCAGTTGACAATAAAAGCATTTGATTAGCATCTCCCCCTGTTGAGCTCTGATTTAATTTTTACTGCTGAAGACATGGCAGGTAGAAGCAGTGGGGGCTGGCTTTGTATATTTATTCATTTATTTAAATTTAATCATCACTTATTCCAAAGACTTGAGGCAATGTAAACAACGGGTTGAATTTTTTTTTTTAAAGGATTTACACTCATAAGCTCGGTTTGATGCACGTAAATGGGCATTTGAAAAGTGCTCTGCGGGATTGCGCGTGTAACACGTGCACTGAAGCAATTCCGCCTGTACTAGAACGAGGCATTTTTTTTTTGGGGGGGGGGGAGTCAGTGTCAGGGCAGGGAAGCTTTGACTCTTGTACTTGTGATTGTTGAAAGCCTGCACTTACATCTACCTGCCGACAAGCAGGAGTAATAAACATGTGTGCGTATGCTGCTCTGGGCTTCGTGCACATCCACCCAGAAACTCATCCCCCTACAGGACTAGTGCCCCCCACGGTTCACTGACTGACTCGCAGCTTCCTCAGTCTCCCAGTCACTGGAACGTTCCCCGGGTTAAGTGCTGTACATCACTCAGTCTTGTAAGAAAGGCTGAGATGCCTTACACATATAAATAAACAGCAAGATGCAATCACAGCAGGGACCTGAAACACAGGAACAGAAATCTAATGGCAGAGGAAGATCACACAGCCTACCACACAAGTCCTCAACCCTACCATCCCCTCTGAGATCCCTGGGCTCGTCCCGGGCTTTCTTAAATCCAGATACTGTCCATGTCTCCATCACCTTCACTGCAAGGCTGGTCAATGCATCCACCTAATAGAGAATATGACAGCAGATAAGGACTGAAAGACCCATGTAGTTTGCCCAGATTTCTTTCTTTTGCAATACCGGAGAACTAGAACTGAATTTGACTGCCAAACTCTGTGGTGTATTTATACAACTTTGCTTAGGTACTTGAATCATTAACTTTCTGGTCTTCTTTACAAAGGAAAGAAGCATTTCTTTGGACAAAACAAGAAATCATCAACATGTTGGTTCTCAATACAACCAGCGTCCAACCTTCCACCTTCCTGTTGGTCGGCATTCCTGGGCTGGAGGCAGAACACTACTGGATCTCACTCCCCTTCTGTTCAGCGTATATCATCGCTCTGATGGGGAATTTTACTCTTCTCTTCATTATAAAAGTAGAAGTAAGCCTGCACGAGCCTATGTACATCTTCCTCTCCATATTATCAGTCACTGATCTTGTGTTATCCACTTCCACCACGCCAAAGTTGTTGGCCATTTTTTGGTTCAATTCCAGAGAAATTAATTTTCATGCCTGCCTCACCCAAATGTTCTTTCTACATTCATTTGCCATCATGGAATCTGCGCTTCTTCTGGCTATGTCCTTTGACCGCTATGTTGCGATCTGCAACCCCCTGAGATATACAACCATCTTAACAAACCAGGTTATCATACAAATAGCTGTGGCTGCCTTAATCAGAGCAGTCGCTTTAATGACTCCATTACCCTTTCTTGTTAAGAGGTTCCCCTACTGCAGAAGTAATATAGTTCACCATTCATACTGCGAGCACATGGCCGTGGTGAAACTAGCCTGTGCCGATACCACATTCAACAATATCTATGGTATAATTGTTGCTTTGTTTATTGTTGGGGTGGATTTAATGTTTATTGTATTGTCTTATATTATGATTCTCAGGGCTGTCTTTAGACTAGCCTCCAAAGAGGCTCGCTTCAAAGCCCTTAGCACCTGTGCTTCTCATATCTGTGCTATCTTGGTGTTCTATGTTCCTGTTGTTCTCAGTTCTGTGGTTCACAGGTTTGGACAGAGCGTGGCTCCTCACATTCACATTTTACTGGCCAACTCTTACCTCCTTCTTCCACCTATGGTGAACCCAATTGTTTATGGGGTGAAAACTAAGCAGATTCGTGAAAGGGTGCTGAAGCTCTTCCATAATAAGAGCAAGTAGTTATCAATTTCCATCTAACTCTAGATAACTGCAAGCTTGTCTCCACTTTGCCCATTTGAAAGAAGAGCTTATAATGGGACATAAGGAGAATCCTGAAATTGTACATCTCCTTCCTCAATTCATATCACCTATGTCAGGGCTTCCCAAGTTTGTCCCAGGGACCCCACAGACAGTCAGATTTTCATTATATCCACAATGAATATACATGAGATCTATTTGAATACTCTGGGTTTCTATTGTATGCAATTGCATCTCATGCAGATTCAGTGTTGATAACCCAACTGGCTATGTGATCTCCAGGGCAGGTTTGGGAAACCCTGTCCCATCTGCTTCCTCTCTCCATCACCCAGATTAATCATTACTACAGCTGAATTGTCCTCTGGGTTATTGATATTTATTTATTTATTTAACATTTTTATATACCGGGCTTCATGCAGAATTGCATATCAGCTCGGTTTACATTATAACTGAAAAAGACATGCATGAAGAATGCAAGTTACATAGAACAGGGACTTAACAACTTGGAACAGAGTACATGGGTAAAAAATTCAAAAACTTGGAGCAGAATACATGGGTAAAATAACTTATAACATAATGGAAGAATGTGAAACTTAAAATTGTGAAACTTAAAATGTGAAACTTAAAATTGATATACCATCAAAATGTATGTAGACCCTTAGAACCTAATTTATTAAAAAAGGAGTGAGTTCATATTAAAAGTTCCATTGATTTTACCTCCTTGAATAACTTAAATTCTTCATTTTTTTATAGCACAGAAAGAGACTATTGGTCCTGAAAGTACAAAAATCTGTCAATAATTTAATGTTCCCCTTAGCGAGGAAAATGAGTGGAGCAGAAAGAAACTGGAGAAGGACTCCTTAAGGTTCCCAGCTGGCTTTTAAGAATGCCAGACCTCAATCTAGGGCCCTTTCTGAATCTAGCCGAGAGGGATATTAAACATTGCTATTACAGACCTCTCTAGAGAGAAAATAGGCTCCAGCTTCAACCTGATCCTCAAGATTGTACCGATCGCCTAATCCAAAAAACTGACCAAGTATCGCACCAAATACAGCTTTTGTCCAATTTTTCTGCCACTACACCTGTCCATGGTGTTGCCTCAGATACACTAAAGAGGTTGCCTTGGAAAGAATTTGAAAATGTAGGGGTTTCTGAAATTGAAACTTTTATGGTTGTCTAAAAAAAATTCCTACTGTGTCTTCGATCCCTGACCTTTGTCCATGATTTTTTTCCATAAAACCGAATTTCTGAATATTCTAAACTCAATTATTAATCTTTTTCAGGATGGGCCTTCAAGCTTCCGTCCAATTTCTATCCTGACTAAAGTAGACAAATTATTTAGAAAAAGGAGTCTCTGCTCAGTTTTCTGAAATCATTAAAGATGATAACATGTGGCTCGCTTATCAATGTGGGTTTCAGGAAAACCCTAGCACAGAGGCTCTTTTACTTGCAGGAACTTGGTCAAGGGAACGCAGTTTTAGCCGTCTCCTTAGGTTTGACTCAGTATGTCTTTCTATATTGCTAGGCTGTTTAAAATCCATAGGAACCGGAGGAATGTTCTTCAATGGCTTGAGTCATATTTAGAGATGAGGGAGCAACACGTTCATTCTGACATTCCTTCTGAATGGTTTTCCATTTCATCAGGGATTCCTCAGGGTTCGTACTAACCTCGGCACTTTTTAAATATCTACCTAAGATCTTTGTGTTCTTTATTAGATAGTCTCGCAATAGAATTTAACATTTTTTGTTTTTCCTGTCAGAAATGATTTATATACAAGAATTGGCACCGTTTCTGAGATCCTGTCATTAGTTAATCCCTGAATGAATCAAAACCACTTAATATTAAAAACCTTGGCAAAACAGAGATTCTTCAGATTTCTCCAGACTTTCAGATTGTTTGGTTGTACATAATGAGGTTAATATTCAAAAGCCATTTAGACGGGTAACTGAAAAGTTACCCGTCTAAATGGCTACCCGGCTATATTCAAAGCTGTATGTGGCTAAATTCTAGACACATCATGAATTTAGCTGCATAAGTTGGGGGCATTCCAGGGGTGGGTGGGAGGGGTTTCTGGGCGGAGCAGAGTTATGAGGCTAACTCTGATATTTGGAGTTAGCTGCTTAACTAGTTTGATTTACTCTGGTCGCGCTGAAGGGCTTTCCTGATGTTGGCTGGATATACTTATCTGGCTAACTTTAAGACAGCTGGGGATAGTCTGCAGCATGGCCACGCCACTGAATATCCCCGATAAGTTAGCCGGATAGCTATCCCGCTAACTTAACTAGCTGATTCGCAGTTTTATATCTGCCCCAAGGCTTCCAGTCTATCTTTTACTTACCTATTTATGTATTTATTTATATACCGCTGTTCCATATTCAAATCACAGCTGTTTTACAAGATAAACATGCATAAAATAATAAAAGCAACTAATACATGGGTATCTAAAATAATAAAAACATTAAGCAAAATAACTTGTAAACTTATTCTCCAAAGAGAATAAGTTTACAAGTTTACAAGAGAATAATTTATGGTCAGAGACAAAAGAGTTAGCATTCAGGTCCGCAATACAAATTTATTCTTATTCTTCAGATGGTCCCATCGTCTATTGAACTCCACATATTTATGTAATTTCGAATACCGTTTTAAAGACCATGCTTTCAATTCTTTTTAAAAATTCTTAAAATCCCTTTTATGAAACTTGGGTTTCTTGATTCGTTCCCAGCTAACTTTCAAATTTCAAATACAACAGAATCTCAAAGCTGCGTTTTTTTTTTAATTACACTTGTTGCGTCATTAGAAATGATCCTCAATCAAAGTGACTTCTGAGCGGTTGTTCGAGCCTTTATTTTAAGTGTAACTGTTTATTACAGCTCTCTTTATCTTGGCCATCCCCCTTACTTCTTTAAGGGTTCTTCAGGTTTGGCAAAGCTGGGCTGCCCGTTTAGTAATGGGAGATCTTCGCTGGGATCGTATCACTCCCCTTTTGCAAGGCTCGCACTGGCTTCTGGTGCAATCATGTTTGGAGTTTAACATTTTAGTCCTAACATTCAAAATACTTAAACAAAAAAGCCCTACTTACTTGGCTGATTTACTAGAAAGATGCAATCCTCTTAAAAGTTCCTTCACTAAAAACTGCTCAGTTGCAAGCAACCGGTTCTTGTGCTTTTTTTTGTTGTTGCCCCTGTCCTATGGAACAAACTTCCCGAGCAACTACGAATCTTAGACAATATAAAAACCTTTCGGAAAGAGCTAAAAGCTTATCTGTTTCAGCCAGTTTTCATGAAGGTTCTAAAGTATTTTTGTCTGCTTGAGGTTAAGTCATTTATTTTTCGTATTTTATTTTAATTGTAACTTTGAAGCCTGTACCATTTACATTGTTGTATTTTAATGAAGTTGTAATCTGCTTAGCACAGATATTTGGTATGTGCGGAATCTAAATATTTCAAATAAATAAATAAAATGGATCCTGGACACTCATCAGCCCCTTGCATCTCATATATCTGTATATTTGTTCAGAGCTATCCCTGGGAATACCGCTCATGTTATTTCATGGACTTTGCAATGTAATCTCTCAGCCAATGGATCCTCATCTTATTACACTGACATTATTGTGTAGGAAGTGGAATACTGAGTGGTATACTGAGTTCATCTGTACAATTTATCTTTGGAAAGGAATTCTGGAAAGGAATATTTCATAATAAACATATTTTCCTGGCTATTTCTAGTGAGGTCTCAAACCAAGGAATGTAAAATAATTAATTGTGATGAGTTTCCCACCAGGAAAGCCCTTTTCCGTCACTTAAGAAACCGTGGAGTAATACTGGGTGGGGGAAGCTGCTTGTTTTCCACTTGGATGCTTGTGAACATACGGGGGAATATCCACAGTTGCTTTTCCTTCTGATTGTTATGTGGAAAACGTGGTACTGTGGACGACCACTAGATGGCTTCATGCTGGTAAAATGACACGGTACTTTTGCACTGTGTGTTAATTGGGAGAGTGATTGATGTACTAAACAGGAAGTCTCCCTTTAAGAGAAACGAGGAACGAGGCCCTGAATAGGGAGCATTTCATGTAGCATGAAAAGACTAGATGACAATTTGATGGTGGGGGGTGGGGAGTTCAAGATGGATTTGGAAGTGGGAGAGAACTCACCCAGGGAGTGGGCTTGGCCCGGGGGTGACCTCTCACTTGAGAGGGCCTGCAGAGGTTATCCCCTTCAAGGGGAAATTCCCAAGTCATGAGGTGTTTATCCTCAAGTGGAAATACCAAGGAGTCAAGGGGATTGAGTTGGGAGTCCCAAGAGGAAAAGGAGAGTGGGGGGGCCACATGGGTGGGAGGTTTTGGAGTGGAAGTTAGAGATCCTCAGAAGAGTGGGAGTCAGGGACACTGAGCAATGTGTCTGTCTAGCTGCTTAATGGGAGCTGTGGACACATGGATTTCGACATAAAGCAGAGTCCAATAGTGAGTAGTGAGGAGTTTATAAATGGCACTTATGGCGCCACACAGAATCTCTTAGAGGAAAAAGGAACTAGAGGAGTTAGTGAAGAAAAGCTATATTCACCGGGTGTATTGGTGAATCAAGGGAGTTTAAGGAATGATGACAAATGTGATGTAACTTATTTCTCCTAGCCTGGGAGAAGATGTTTACAGTTTGTTGTGACTTAGTAATTTTCATTTTTCCTACAATGTTCTATAACCACTAGGGATGTGAATCGTTTTAGGACGATTAAAATTATCGTCCGATAATTTTAATATCGTCTTAAACCGTTATGGAACACAATACAATACAGATTCTAACGATTTATCGTTATAAATCGTTAGAATCGTGAGCCGGCACACTAAAACCCCCTAAAACCCACCCCCGACCCTTTAAATTAAATCCCCCACCCTCCCGAACCCCCCCCAAATAACTTAAATAACCTGCGGGTCCAGCGGCGGTCCGGAACGGCAGCGGTCCGGAACGGGCTCCTGCTCCTGCATCTTGTCGTCTTCGGCCGGCGCCATTTTCCAAAATGGCGCCGAAAAATGGCGGCGGCCATAGACGAAAAAGATTGGACGGCAGGAGGTCCTTCCGGACCCCCGCTGGACTTTTGGCAAGTCTCGTGGGGGTCAGGAGGCCCCCCACAAGCTGGCCAAAAGTTCCTGGAGGTCCAGCGGGGGTCAGGGAGCGATTTCCCGCCGCGAATCGTTTTCGTACGGAAAATGGCGCCGGCCATACGCGTATGGCCGGCGCCATTTTCCGTACGGAAAATGGCGCCGGCAGGAGATCGACTGCAGGAGGTCGTTCAGCGAGGGCCTCGCTGAACGACCTCCTGCAGTCGATCTCCTGCCGGCGCCATTTTCCGTACGGAAAATGGCGCCGGCCATACGCGTATGGCCGGCGCCATTTTCCGTACGAAAACGATTCGCGGCGGGAAATCGCTCCCTGACCCCCGCTGGACCTCCAGGAACTTTTGGCCAGCTTGTGGGGGGCCTCCTGACCCCCACGAGACTTGCCAAAAGTCCAGCGGGGGTCCGGAAGGACCTCCTGCCGTCCAATCTTTTTCGTCTATGGCCGCCGCCATTTTTCGGCGCCATTTTGGAAAATGGCGCCGGCCGAAGACGACAAGATGCAGGAGCAGGAGCCCGTTCCGGACCGCTGCCGTTCCGGACCGCCGCTGGACCCGCAGGTTATTTAAGTTATTTGGGGGTGGGGGATTTAATTTAAAGGGTTGGGGGTGGGTTTTAGGGGGTTTTAATGTGCCGGTTTTTCGATTTTTCGATTTTTTAACGATTTTTCACGATTTTTCACGATATTTTACCCCCCCAAACGGCAACAATACGATTCCCTCCCCCTCCCAGCCGAAATCGATCGTTAAGACGATCGAGGACACGATTCACATCCCTAATAACCACCTCAGCTTAACTGAGCAAGCCTATGACCCATGATCTAATCAGTGTTATATATTTATCTCTACTCTGTATGGCTGCTACTACCAGACAATAAAAGTTTGTTGTGTGAACATATTTGTGGAGTAAGCTTGATCTTTCTGATGTGATGTCATTTGAGCAGGGGAGATAGGTATCAGAGGAGATTTTCTTGAGACCCTTATCCAGCTCAGATCTGTTGCCCAATCCTTCTTGCCTCTGAGTCCAGGTCCACTACAGCAGCTGCTTGAGCCTTTTGAAAATCCAAATACACTACATCTACCGGTTCACCTTTATCCACATGTTTATTAACTCCTTCAAAAAAATGAAGCAGATTTCTGAGGCAAGACTTCTCTTGGATAAATCCATGTTTCTCTTAAAGGGAGACTTCCTGTTTAGTCTGAAAGATTAAAGAGGTTAGAACTTTTCAGCTTGAGGGGGATATGATAGAGGTGTTTAAAATTATGAGAGGTCTAGAACGGGTAGATGTGAATCGGTTATTTACTCTTTCGGATGGTAGAAAGACTAGGGGGCACTCCATGAAGTTAGCATGGGGCACATTCAAAACTAATCAGAGAAAGTTCTTTTTCACTCAACGTAAAATTAAACTCTGGAATTTGTTGCCAGAGGATGTGGTTAGTGCAGTTAGTATAGCTGTGTTTAAAAAAGGATTGGATAAGTTCTTGGAGGAGAAGTCCATTACCTGCTATTAAGTTCACTTAGAAAATAGCCACTGCCATTAGCAATGGTAACATGGAATAGACTTAGTTTTTGGGTACTTGCCAGGTTCTTATGGCCTGGATTGGCCACTGTTGGAAACAGGATGCTGGGCTTGATGGGCCCTTGGTCTGACCCAGTTTGGCATGTTCTTATGTTCTTATGACTGTGTTCCATTAAACCATGTCTAAACCTCTTCTCCATTTTCAGGACTTTAGAACAGTCCTCCAAACAATTCTTTTTTCAAAAATAGCTTACTGCAACTCTCTGCTAATTGGCCTTCCAGCCATCACCACTAAACCACTACAAATGATGCAGAACTCGGCTGCCAGGATTCTAACCAATTCTAGTAGAGGAGAACACATCACACCTATACTAAAAAACCTATATTGGCTCCCTATCAAATCTAGAATCATATTCAAAGTTCTAACCATAACTCACAAAACCATTCATTCCCAAACTTCGCTAGAGCTAAGCTGCCCACTTCGTCCTCACGCTTCATCCAGACCAATCAGAACCAGCTACTTAGGCACCTTATATGCACCTCCAGCCAAGACATTGCTCAAGAAACGTGCATTCTCGACTGCCAGCCCTTTTCACTGGAATGCCCTCCCCATGGACCTTCATCTACAAACTTGTAGTCGAACGTTCAAAAAGAAGCTCAAAACTTGGCTCTTCACTAAAGCCTTCACTTAAAGGTCTCTCCCCGAGCCTTGATTCAGAGCTAGATTCACACATGTCATACTCCAATACGCTAGATGTCTGATGCCGTAACCATTTAATCACATAATTTAACTCATGATTTCACCTTGTTAGATGTTCGTTATGCTGCACTCATGCTTATTAAGTCTGATGTAAACTAAGTTTCTTGACGGTTATTTGTAATTTGTAATAGTTTTTTAAGTCTTGTTCTCTTCTTTATCTATTAGTCTTACGAAGTTAGCCTTGTTATTTGTACCCACTTGTTCGATGTAATTTCCAACTTTGGTTCCATGTAAACCAACGTGATATGTACTAGTACATGAACATCGGTATATAAAAACCTTTAAATAAATAAATAAATGTCTTTCTATATGCTCTATGATTTTGATCTTTAGAATAGTTTCCACTATTTTTCCTGCCACTGAAGTCAGGCTCACTGATCTATAGTTTCCTGGATCGCCCTTGGAGTCCTGTTTAAATATTGGGGTTACATTGGCTACCCTCCAGGCTTCACATACAATGGATGATTTTAATGTTAGGTAACAAATTTTAACTAATAGATCTGAAATTTCATTTTTTAGTTTCTTCAGAACCCTGGGTGATTTGCTACTCTTTAGTTTGTCAATCTGGCCTACTACATCCTCCAGGTTCACAGTGATTTGGTTCAGTTCATCTGACTCCTCACCCTTGAAAACCATCTCCGGAACTGGTATCTCCCCAACATCCTCATTAGTAAACACAGAAGCAAAGAATTCATTTAGTCTTTCTGCAATGGCCTTATCTTCCCTAAGAGCCCCTTTAAACCCTCGGTCATCTAACGGTCCAATCGACTCCCTCACTGGTTTTTTGCTTCGGATATATTTTAAAAACATTTTTTTTTATTAGTTTTTGCCTCTATGGTTGACCATAGTATCGGTGTAGCAGGGGGGTACTGCAGGGTGGGACTGAGGTGACTTGCCAGAGCTTTATGGGGGATCGGTACCATAGTAAGATGGACCGCAGCAGGGCAGGAGTGAGGTGCATTGGCAGAGCTTTCTGGGGGTGTCAGTACTGGAATACCGTAGGATAGAGTTGGTTATAACGATATCAACTCACGGGAAATGCTCTCCTTTGTTTGTACATCTTGTGCAGGACTCAGAATGTCCCGCCCCTTGCCCGCTCAGAGTCCTGCTATCCACTCACTGAGAGCCCGATACCGTAAGAGGTGAGCGAGCAATGTGCGTTGAGCTTCATGTGCACGATTTATTTACACCTGTGCTAAAAAAAAGGTTAATGCCTGATGCAGTAAGCTAATGCACTGGGAGTTAAACAAAGCGCTCTACCATAAAAACGTGAACATAAAGACATGCTTAGCACATATGAAAGATGACTGATGTGCACAAACTGTGTTTTCTGTGCGTAGATCCCAGGTAAAGGACCCGAGCTCCGCAGACTAACACGAGCCCCGGAAACCTTACTCCACCTCTGACCAAGAGTTAAGTTTCCAGCATTAAGTGGGAACGCCTCCCTCTCTGCAGCGGGGAGTGATAACCGATGCCTTCGTTAACATGGGATTTGCATGGAGGAGGGCGAAGCTGTGCACACTGTTTTATTCATGTTTAGGTGCACATATTTGGGATGCTAAACTCTTTGTTAGGTGTGAGAGTGAAGCTGTGCGCAGAACCGCACGTTAAGATGTGAAGCGCACCTTACAACAACGGCCGATAAGTGCCCTGTCAATATTGCCCTGTCAATATTGCAGCAACCTTATTTATTTATTATTTATTTATGTGAAAGCATTTTAAACCCCCTTCCTGGTGCAAAAGAGGATTGTGCAAGGCCATGTACATAAAAAGATTTCATCTCCACCAATACAAATAACACCAGCACTCAAAAATTAAATCACAAAAGCAAAAATCATAAGAATTGCCATGCTGGGCCAGAGCAAGGTCTATCGAGCCCAGCAGCACCCTGTTTCCCACAGTGGCCAGTCCAGGACCACGTTGCGATACTCAGCAGATCCCGTAAAGCAGACCCTGTTATTCACCCCAGGGATAGCAATAACTTTCTTTCATCTGCCTGGCTGATAATGTGTTATGGACTTTTCCTCCAGGAACTTGTGCAAACCTCTTTTAAACCCCGCTGTGCTCGTCGCCTTGACCACGTCCTCTGGCAACGGATCCCACTGTTTGACAGTGCGCCGAGTGATAAAGTGCTTTTTATGATTTGCATTAAACCTGCCGGTTGTATCATGGAGTGCCCCCTTGTTTTAGTATTAGATGAAAGGGTAAATAACCCTCCTTTATTTACCCGTCCCACCCCAGTCATGATTTTATAGACTCCTATCAGATCCCCTCTCAGCCAGGCTGAAGAACTCTTAACCTGTTTGACCTTCCTTCCATCCCCGTTATCGCTTTCTCACCCTCCCCTGCTCCTGTCCTAGTTCTGCTGCTTCATTTTTTGAGATCTGAATCTTCCCTTCGGGATCCTAAACTTCCCAGCCCTCTGCAGATCTGGCAGGAGGCAGGTAAGAATATTCCCTGATTATGGGAGGGTCCCCTGGGGGAATCCTGAAACTGTTATAAATATTCCAGCACTGCCATCCCAGCAGCTGAGAAGTCGCTTCCAGCATGCGGGGGTATCGCTCTCTCCAGCCCTCCACCCCGAAGGTGAGTAATTTGTTTGTGGTGTGAAGGCGGCAGGCCCTGGGAAAAGCGTTTTACAGAATTCAGTTGACAATAAAAGCATTTGATTAGCATCTCCCCTTTTGGTTCTGATTTCATTTTACCGCTGAAGCCTGTCCTACTACGCACCCCACCACTATAAATCTCTGGGGGTTGGTGGATGCCACTCTGCTCATCATGATGTGACTCAGAGCCCCATTAAAGTTGGTAGACAGCAGCAAGAGAGGAAGCGTGGCGTCAAGGAAGGACATTTCTAAGATAAATGTGGGTGAGGCACGGTGTTTGTGCATTTATATTTTTTTTCATAGCAAAATAAACTATCGGAGTTCTGCCTGGTTTATAATGGCATTATCCCACTACTCATGAAAAACAGGTAAAAAAGCTGTTGTTTGTTTCCACAATTTAGAAATTAAACACATTTGAAGATTGCAGATCCACTCCCAGGCCAGTGTTGACCTCTCAGGAGTGCCTGCTAGCATTGACTCCCAGCTCTGGAGAGATGGTAACTTTAACTGCACCATCTGTGTCCGACTTAAGACCCCCTTCAAGTACCCCGGGTTCTGTACTGCTCTTTCTGGCCCAAAGAGAATTCATGTTTTCACTTTTCTCAGCTGCTGGTTAGTAACAAAAATCCCCACCTGGAAAATGCAACAATATTGTTGCACCAGGGAGAGGGATTTGGGTGGCCAAAATTGATTTTGAATGTATTTCCTCTGTTTCCTCTTGTCCTGTCCTTCTGGCGGGAGGTGGCAGTAGGGGCAGCGGCAGCTTTGCGGGGTTTATTTCAGAACCTTCAAGGGCCTGCAGAGCTGTGCCGGAGATTTGCAGGAGGGTTTGCTGGGGCACTGGAGACTCAGATGCAAGGCTGGAGACTCCGGCGGACTGGAAAGAGAGGGGGTGAGCGTGCCGGAGACAGGGCAGGTTAGAAGTATTATGGGGTAAACGTCTCCAAAAGGCTTGAGGCAATGATCACACAATGAAAACACAAGGGGGTCACTTTCAGTCACTGGCTGAATTGCAAAGTTAGCCGCACAAACCTATCTGGTTAATTTTGGAGGGATATTCAGTGGTAGAGTTCACACAGTATGTGAAGGTGCAAGCTTCCTCCCTACCGAAAGCGAATTTGTATATCTTGCAGTATTTTTAAATGAATAACCCAAGCCTCAGGTAACAGCACAACATCTTTATGTGGATAATTACGGCTACAGCACAAGCTTCCATGAAACATTCAGATTACACAGAGCATTAACTATTAAAACATTGCATTTTGATAGATTGCAAACCTCATAAACGCATAACTTTGCCCGACTATCGAGCGTGCAGGGTGACCAGGCTTGCTCTGCTTCAGCGGCGACTTCGCCACCTCCTAATCTTTATTGAAAACCCGGCCATCGTAGCCCCAACCGTTGGTGGCTACTTAGCACGTGACGTGGCCGGGGGCCCCCGACTTGCTTCCTGCCGTCTTCGCGGTTTTTCCCTCGCCATTGAAGCGTGGGAGGTGCCGGCGCACTGAAGTAACTTTACCCCGGTCGCTTTTTGGGATTAACTTCCATTGTGGGCTCCTCTGCTTCGCCCTTTCTTATCATCCGGCCGCCCCGCTTGTGCTGTGACTTCCTAAATTCCTTCCCTAACCCTCCTGAGGACGGGATGGGTGGGCGGCAACTGCCGTTAGGATGCAAGCTGCAGGAAAAAGGGGTTTTTTTTCCCCCCCGGTTCGCTTATGCTTTAAGTTCTGGGCTGTCCTACGGCTGCTCCCTTTCCCTGGGTTCCCTACATCCCCTGCCTGTTTCCTTTCCCCCTCCCTCTCCCTGAAACGTTCCTTCTCTGTCCGATTCTCCGTTCCCCTTGCCAGCCTCATCCTCTACCATTTCCTTCCCTGCCCTACCGTCGTCAGCTGCTCACACATATTGTGCCCTGCCCCAGACATCGGTCAGTGTCGCAGGGGACGCCGCTGAATATAGTCGCTCTCTGAACATTATCCAGCTAACCTTAGCACTGTCCTTCGGCACAACAAGAGTTAGCGGAATAAGTTATCCAACAAACTGAATTTTGGAGTTAGCTGGATAAATTTTCCCTGTTAACTTTTCTCTGTCCTGGACTTCCCTTGGAATGTTTTCAAGCTAAATTTTAGATGGATAATGAGTTATTTGCCTATAATTTATCCAGATAAATGACCAAGATGTTCAAAGTCAGCATTTAGCCAGATAACCTGTGAGTAAATGCCTCAGCATATTGATCTCCATACGTGCAATGGCATAACCCGTGTCCAGACCTGTAACATAGGAAACTCTTCTCCCAGTGCATCCAAGTGCTTAGCAAAGAGGAAACAGTGGAGGAGAGAGACATGTTTGGAAAAGCCTTGTGAATCACAACGGGATCATTAGCGTTCACAGTAAGAAAACTTAGCGAGAATAGGAGAGCAGGTAAGGACTGTAGGAAAACCCATCTAGTCTGCCCAGTTTTCTTCTTTTAGCAATGCCAGAGATCTAATGGTGAACTGGACAGGCAGCTGTATTTCAAAATTATGTATCTTTGCTTGAGGTGTTTGAATAATTAACTTTCTGGTCTTTACAAAGAAAAGAAGCTTTTCCTTGGACTAAACAGGATGACATCAACACATCATGATGGTTCTCAATACAACCAGCATCCAACCTTCCATCTTCCTCTTGGTTGGACTTCCTGGGCTGGAGGCAGAACACCTGTGGATCTTGCTCCACTTCTGTTCAGTGTTTATCATTGCTCTGATAGGGAATTTTACTTTTCATTTCATTTATTTATTTATTAACTTTTTTATACCGGTGTTCGTAAAGGTACATCACGCCGGTTCACATTATAACAAAAAGTATTGAAATTACATTATAACAGGGAAAAGGATGGGGCGACAAAGTGAAGCACAGAAATGCAGTTCAGAAATCAACAACAAAGGTGTCTCATGAATATAACAAGGTGTAACTAACACAACTTCAACATAACAAATGCATGAGCAATAAATTACAACTAGTGACTAAGTTAAAAAATACTGTATCAGAACTAGATAGTATTTCAAGAGAGTCCCCACATTATAAATGTGGGGACTCTCTGGCCGCCCAATAGATGGCCCTAGTTCCCTGCCCTCGAGGTAACACCCAGGAGGGAGAATCCATTCCCTATAGCCCTCCCCCTGATTGTCTGTGGTGGAGGTGAAATCCCTGCCCAGACAAGGGAGCCGGGCGAGGAGCACAGGTGTTGCCTTTTGAGTTGGCTCTTGAGGAATAAGGAGCCCATTCAGTTTTCTCTTTCAGAGTGAAGTTTTTTTTTACAGGAGGATCCCCACCAGGCAACAGCCATCAGGGGTCTACCTCTTAGGCTGAGCGAGAGGCTTGGTTGAGGTTTTTTTTTAAATCCAATTTGAGGGTTTTCACTGGAAGTGAGAGAACCTGGAGCGTCCATGGTGATGGGCTTCCCCCAGATGTGGAGACCAGGCAACTGAATACCTGTGAGCTCCCATATAAGGAGAAAAGGGGCTGTAGTGAGAGTATTCACTCTAGAGCAGTGGTCCCCAACCCTGTCCTGGGGGCCCACCAGCCCGTCGGGTTTTCAGGATATCCACAATGAATATGCATGAGAGAAAATTTGCATGTTGTGGAGGCAGTGCATGCAAATTTTATCTCATGCATATTCACTGTGGATATCCTGAAAACCCGACGGGCTGGTGGGCCCCCAGGACAGGGTTGGGGACCACTGCTCTAGAGGACCTTTTTGGACTTTTCAGTGGATTTTCCTCTTTCTGTCGTGAGGAGGATTTGATCCATCCCTCCTCACCTGGAAGCTGGGGCTGTAACAGTACAGTTCTGAAAATTAACATCAGACCTTTCCTGCTGAGAGAAGGAAGAAGGAGAAAAACACATAGAGGGATTTCCACCCTAAGGGACCAGGTGCAGGCTGGGTGAAAGTTGAGAAAAAGTTGGACTCGGGTAGAATTTTTCAATGCTGGAGGGAATCCCCTCACCCGGAGGATTTCCCTAGTCATCAGTACCAGAGTGGTAACCTTAAAGCCCAGTAAACTTGAGCTCAGAAACACCTTCACACAGTTAGACCAACCAGCAGACATTGATTTAACCTTTTGAAGAATTAATTTGAACACCCAGTACTGTGTTCCATCTGGAATAAATGATGGCTTCATGGAGCAATTGGTTCAGGAACCAACAAGAGAGGGAGCAATTTTAGATCTAATTCTCAGTGGAGCCCAGGATTTGGTGAGAGAAGTAACGGTGGTGGGGCCGTTTGGCAATAGTGATCATACTATGATCAAATTTGATTTAATGACTGGAAGGGGGACAGTAAGCAAATCCACAGCTCTCGTGCTAAACTTTCAAAAGGGAAACTTTGATAAAATGAGAAAAATAATTTAAAAAAACTGAAAGGAGCAGCTACAAGAGTAAAAAATGTCCAAGAGATGTGGTCATTGTTAAAAAATACCATTCTAGAAGCACAGTCCAGATGTATTCCACACATTAAGAAAGGTGGAAAGAAGGCAAAACGATTACTGGCATGGTTAAAAGGGAAGGTGAAAGAAGCTATTTTAGCCAAAAGATCTTCATTCAAAAATTGGAAGAAGGATCCAACAGAAGAATATAGCGGGCGGATTTTAAATGCCCTGCTCACGTAAATCCGCCTGGATTTATGCGAGCAGGGCCCTCGCGCACCGGCAAGCCTATTTTGCATAGGCCGCCGGTGCGTGCAGAGCCCCGGGACGCGCGTACCGGGGTTTTTAAGGGGGCTTGTCAGGGGGCGGGGCCGAATGACGTGGCATTTCAGGGGCGGGATGCGGCATTTAGGGGGCGTGGCCGGGGGCATGGCGCCAGCCCGGGGGCGTGGTCGAGGCCTCTGGACCAGCCCCCGGGTTGGATGATGGCACGCCAGCAGTCTGCTGGCGCGCGTAGATTTATGTCTGCTTCTAGCAGGCGTAAATTGAGGGACAAAGGTAAGGGGGGGGGGGTTTAGATAGGGCCGGGGGGGGGGGGGTGGGTTAGGTAGGGGAAGGGAGGGGAGGGCGAAAGAAAGTTCCCTCTGAGGCCGCTCTGATTTCGGAGCGGCCTCGGAGGGAACGGAGGCAGGCTGCGCGGCTCGGCGCGTGCAGGCTGCCCAAAATCGGCAGCTTTTGGGCAGCCTATAAGATACGCGTGGCTATGCGCGTATCTTATAAAATCCAGTGTACTTTTGTTTGCGCCTGCTGCGCGAACAAAAGTACGCGATCGTGCTCTTTTTTAAAATCTACCCCTAGGATAAAGCATAAACGTTTTTAAAATCTACCCCTAGGATAAAGCATAAACGTTGGCAAGTTAAATGTAAGACATTGATAAGACAGGCTAAGAGAGAATTTGAAAAGAAGTTGGCCGTAGAGGCAAAAACTCACAATAAAAACATTTTAAAATATATCTGAAGCAGAAAGCCTGTGAGGGAGTCAGTTGGACCATTAGATGATCGAGGGGTTAAAGGGGCACTTAGAGAAGATAAGGCCATCGCGGAAAGATTAAATGATTTCTTTGCTTCGGTGTTTACTGAAGAGGATGTTGGGGAGGTACCCGTACTGGAGAAGGTTTTCATGGGTAATGATTCAGATGGACTGAATCAAATCACGGTGAACCTAGAAGATGTGGCAGGCCTGATTGACAAACTGAAGAGTAGTAAATCACTTGGGCCAGATGATATACACCCCAGGTTTCTGAAGGAACTCAAAAATGAAATTTCAGACCTATTAGTAATAATTTGTAACCTATCATTAAAATCATCCATTGTACCTGAAGACTGGAGGATAGCAAATGTAACCCCAATATTTAAAAATGGCTCCAGGGGCGATCCGGGAAACTACAGACCGGTTAGCCTGACTTCAGTACCAGGAAAAATAGTGGAAAGTGTTCTAAACATCAAAATCACAGAACATATAGAAAGACATGATATGGTTTAATGGAACAAAGTCAGCATGGCTTTACCCAAGGCAAGTCTTGCCTCACAAATCTGCTTCACTTTTTTGAAGGAGTTAATAAACATGTGGATAAAGGTGAACCGGTAGATGTAGTGTACTTGGATTTTCAGAAGACGTTTGACAAAGTACCTCATGAGAGGCTTCTAAGAAATGTAAAAATTCATGTTACCGTTGCTAATGGCAGTGGCTATTCTCTAACGGGCAGATTTTAAATGCCCTGCTCGCGTAAATCTGCCCGGATTTACACGAGCAGGGCCCTCGTGCACCGGCGCGCCTATTTTGCATAGGCCGCCGGCGCACGCAGAGCCCCGGGACGCGCGTAAGTCCCAGGGGATTTTTAAGGGGGCGTGTTGGGGGCGTGTCGGGGGCGTGTCGGGGCAGGGCATTGAAGAGAATTGGAGAGAGCAAAGATCCTTGAGGGACTCCTGAACGGTTACGGTTAGATAGATGGCTCTTAAACCATTCAAGTACTGTTGAATTTATTCCTATGGAAAGAAGATTGGACAAAATAATTTGGTGATCTAAAGTGTCAAAGGCAGCTGAGATAAATAAGAATACCAGTATGAAATCTGTGTTTGAATCAAAACCAAGTAGATAAATGTCAAATGACGACAGAAGTAGTGTCTCAGTTGAATGTCATTTTCGAAAGCCATGTTGACAGGGGTATAAAGGGTCATGTTCTAAGAGAAATTAATTTAACTGATGTAAAACGATTGATTCAATGAGTTTGGCTAGAGAAGTGATAGAGGCTATTGGCCGAAGGTTACTGAAGCCATGAAATTTTGAGACTTGTTTTTAGTATAGGAAGAACAGATGTTTGTTTTAAGACATCAGGAAAAATTCCAGATTGTTATGATTGATTAATTAACTTGCAGAGGTGATCACGGGCTACTTCTCCAAGTGATTTAAATAGGGATCCTGGACAAGGATTTAGAGGAGAATTTGAAATTTTGTGTTTATGGAGAATTTGTGGCAATGTAGCATTAGTTAGAGGTGTGAAGGCAGACCAATTACAGCTAGGTACTGAACTAGAAAATTTTGGGACTGGAAGGTTAGTGCTTTGGAGATTTTGAGTATTCTATTTTGAAAATGATCAGCTATCTGATTACAGATAGAGTTATTAATGATTACATTTAGATTCTGATGGGATGAGGTTAATGCTTTTACTATATTAAAGAGTACTAAAGGGTTACCTTTTGCGGAGAAACTTTTACCTGCATAATAAAATTTCTTTGTCAGGTTAGTATCTTTTTTATAAATTCGTAGCATGCAATAGTAATTATTTTTTTGAGTTGGGACTTCTAGTTTTCCGCCAGAGACAGAATGTCTGTTCTAACAATATTTTCTATAATCTTAGATGGAATGTTAACTGACCTCCTTTCTGTTTTTAGATAGAATGTCAACTAACCTCATATCAGTTCGGAATATTCTACAACCTTGTATCTCAGCTATCTTTATCTAGCTAATAGCATCCAGCTGTCTAGATAAGCAACTACAAGGTTGTAACACAAATGTCATGTTACAGTGTTATACTTGTTAAAGGCTTCCTATTATCAAAAATAAAAAACTTAAGAGAACAGGAATAATGACTTCTTGTGTGACATGTCAAAAGCATTTCACTGAGACTAAGGGCCTATGAGCACGCACATCAATGTATTTAAAAAGAGGATTGGACAAGTTTCTGAAGGAAAAGTCCATAAACAGTTATTAGCCAGGTAGACTTAGGAAAGCCAATGCTATCCTTGGGAGTGAGTACAAGAAATAAATCAACTATTGGGGATCTGATGGGTACTTGTGACCCAGACTGGTCACTATTGGAAACAGAATTCTGGGCTCGATGGACCTTGGTCTGACCCAGCACGGCAGGCACTTTTTATGTTCTATGTTTAAAGTTATCTGGGTAACTCTAACTGGATAACTTTTTACCTTCTTTCTACCACTGGGTTAGCCAGATAGTGCTGAATATTGACACTATCCAGCTTTTTAAGTCACACCCCTTGAACCATGGGCCCCACACCAACCCATTTGGAGGGGAGGGAAATTTAAAACCCCGAGTTTGTCCGGCTTAGTCTGAACTTATCAGGATCTCTTAACTTTTAGAATTGCTTCATTTCCACTTCTGTTGCATGTATGTATGTATGTATGTATGTATGTATGTATGTGTGTATGCATCTCTTACAGAATTTCTGGTCTTCTTTACAGAGGAGAGACGTTTTCCTTGGAACTGAAGAAGATATTGTCAGCCCAGCATGTTGGTTCTCAATACAACCAACTTCCAACCTTCCACCTTCCTGTTGGTCGGCATTCCTGGGCTGGAGGCAGAACACTACTGGATCTCACTCCCTTTCTGTTCAGCGTATATCATTGCTCTGATGGGGAATTTTACTCTTCTCTTCATTATAAAAGTTGAAGAAAGCCTGCATGAGCCTATGTACATCTTCCTCTCCATGTTATCATCTACTGATCTGGTATTATCCACTTCCATCATACCAAAAATACTGGCCATCTTTTGGTTCAATTCCAGAGAAATTGATTTTCATTCCTGTCTCACCCAAATGTTCTTTATTCATTCATTTGCGGCAATAGAATCTGGATTCCTCCTCGCCATGGCCTTCGACCGCTATGTTGCGATCTGCAATCCCCTGCGATATACATCCATCTTAACAAACCCTGTTATTATTAACATAGGACTGTCTGTTGTAGTCAGAGCAGTATCCCTAGTGGCTCCGTTACCCTTTCTTGCTAGAAGATTCCCCTATTGCGGAAGTAATATAGTTCACCATTCGTACTGTGAGCACATGGCCGTGGTGAAACTTGCATGTGCCGACACCACATTCAGTAATCTGTACGGTATAATTGTTGCTTTATTTCTTGTTGGGTTGGATTTAATATTTATTGCATTTTCTTACATTCTGATTCTCAGGGCTGTCTTCAGACTGGCCTCTGACGAGGCTCGACTCAAAGCCCTCAGCACCTGTGCCTCCCATATCTGTGCCATCTTGGTGTTCTATGTCCCTGTTGTCCTCAGTTCTGTGGTTCACAGGTTTGGCCAGAAGGTGGCACCTCATGTTCACATCTTACTGGCCAGTTCCTACCTACTTATACCACCCATGATAAATCCAATCATTTACGGCATAAAAACAAAACAGATTTGTGAAAGAGTGCTGAACTTGTTTCGTTGGAGCTGCAAGTAGTTACAATACTATATTCAACCCAAGGCAACTTGTGACTGTATCTCCACTTCTCATCTTTGTAATGCCACCTCCGGAAATATGTACCACCTGGGGAGGGGGTGTTAGCATTGCAAAAAAACATACAGTTTATTAATGGGTCGATTTTAAAAGGAACATGCGCGTCCATGCGTGCGCAGTTCCTGGCGTGCGCACATGGACGTGCCGATTTTAAAACATGCGCGCATCGCCGTGCACATGTTATAAAATAAAATCTGGCGGTCATGTGTGTGCAGTTATTGTAGCATCTGCACGCACACGTGCGGGTGGCCCGCCACTCGTGCATGCAGGGGTGGGATTTTAAAAAGCGACGTGCGGCGACGCGAGTAGGGCTTCCCCAGTTCCCTCTCAGTCTGCTCCAATTAAGGACTCTTCCAAGCTATAAGATTTTTTAAAGTTTACTTTGCTGCTCCTTTGGAGCAGCAGTAGACTCTGTGGGCCGACTGGCTGCCGGAGCGCACTTCGCCAGGTCAGTGGCTAATGGCGCTGTCCCGGCCCGCACCCTGCCTCACCCCTCTCCTCCCCACCCATTCCCCGCCCCCTGCCCGCCCCTTTCTTGAGGCCTGGCACTTCGGCGCGTATCAGGAGTTCTGTGCGTGGCCGGGCCCTTTGGAAAATGCACGCCAAGTGCGCAGGGCCTGGCCACGCACGTAAACCCCGATTTTTACGCTCATGAGCCTTTTAAAATTGGCCCTTTAATTGCCCCCTTATGGAACATTACAGTGGATTTTTGCCCTTCAGGGAAGAAGAGGAGTTCGGAGCTGTCTGGCCAGGCTCCCAATAGTACAGCACAGAACCTGAAATACAAATACGGGGTCCCCTGCACCCCTTACCTTACAGTACAGCAAAGTTAGAATAACTTCACTTTTACTGAACAAATTCAGTGTTGGTATTCACAGATTTTAATCTGCCCAGCAGTCAGAAACACGTGTAAAATAAAATGAGAAATGGAAGATAGAAACATATTTTTTCATGAAAAATAAGCCGCAAGTATCCAAAAAATCCTAAGCGTGCCCACTGGTAATGCAGTAGATAGCGCTGTTATATAGGATGAATGAATGCAGAGACAGAGACAAAGTGCATGTAGAGACCACGAGGAAACTGCCATGTGGGATCGTAGGCCTGGTGAGTGCCACTTCAGTAAATAAGAAATTTCCCATGATCCATGAGATCATAAGTAAACAACTCTAGATATTATAGGGAAATTGGGTGGGGGACTCCCACTACACAACTTGGGCCAGAGTTTAAAAGAGTTACACGCGTGCGCCGGGCCTATTTTAAAAAGTTCCGGCGACGCGTATAAGCCCCAGGGCTTTACAAAAGGGGCGGGGCATAGGTGGGATGGGGTGGGGCGGGGTCAGGCTCCCAGCACAGCGGCCATATTTGCTGCTCTGCCGGCAGGCACAAAAGGTAAAATAAAGGTCAGGGGGGTGGGAAGGTCAGGCGAGGGGGGAGGGAACGGGGGAGGACAGCGCAGTTCGGCGCGTGCAAGGTGGACAATTGTGCACCCCCTTGCGCGCGCTGACCCCGGACTTTATAACGCGCGTGCATGTTATAAATCGGGCCTACATGTGCATGCGCCGGGTAGCGAGCGCACATGTAGGCCGCACGCGCTTCTTTTAAAATCTACCCCATTATGCGCAACAGACTTTTCCATAGAACATCAACCCAGGCCAGGGAGAGGTGGTGGAGGGGTGGCAGTCCTGTACTGAGACTCAATCAAACTAGGCCAAGTCTCTATCTCCCAGGCAGCTGACTCAGAATGTCTGCCAGCTCAGCTAGGACATGAAAACCCTGTAGGGATCCTCCTGGTTTATAGAGTTCCATGCAACAACTTGCTCTCGATATGGGAACTCCTCGTGCCACTCACTGAGGTCTCCCTGGGTTTACAGAAACTGCTGATTATGAGTGACTTCAAGCAACATATAGAAAATCCTGATCACTAGAATTTACTCAGGTTCATGAGAAGGGTCACATTCTGGATTTAGGGTTGGACAGATCCGTACACCAGGCTAGCAATATGAAGATAATGCCATTGTTATCATCCTCTATTTATGCTCTGGAATGGCTCGCCCCACCCCCCCATGAAACTCACTTCCAGAAGTGCTGTGCCAAAACAAGAAATTCCTCTATTCCCGGAATCAGGCGACAACGTGGCCTTTTAGCCAGGCATTAACTATTTAAGAGCGACCGACTGCAAGCTGAACACAGCCTTGCCTAGAGCCAACCTGCCACATACATCTTGATTGTCATTAGCCAGAAACTCAAATATCCTACTTGGCATCCAACTGCTGATACTGTTTATGAAGCCTACTGTCTATCCTGTAAACTGACTCTATTTATATCAGCATCCACAGTCCATGCTACTCATCCTGTATACTATTTATTTTATCAACACCCATGGTATTGCATAGATACCTGCTGTGCCATTTCTCATCTGTCTAACAGTGGCTAAGGCCTGATGTACTTACATGTATATCTTTCAGTGTCTTTATCTATATTTGTCTGCTATTCATCCTGTATAACTATTTATTTTTATTGTGTTTATGTTTTTTGTTGATTTGTTTTTTTTAATGATTTTATGTGCCATGCTGTTTTATGTTCTTTTTATGTTTTTATGTTTCAACAATTATGTATGTTTTTATTGAACCCTGCTTGAACGCAGGAAGGGCAGGCAACAGATGTTTTAAAAATTAAAAAAATAAATAAATAAATATTCCAGCTGTACCAATGTTATTATCCATTTTCCTGTGTAACCTTTCTTATTTGTCTGTCATCCGTTAATGACTCCACAGATGCACCAGTAGCTTATAAGAGTAATGGGAACTCTTTTTATCTTGCCCACCCCCGTGTTTAATCCTATTGTACAAGGCCATGGGTGAAATGTTTTTCAAAAAGGTGATTAGTAAATCATAGTAAATAAATAAAGAATGAAAGAGCTGGGTAATAAAAGGAGTCCTTTATATTTTGTGTGATGGAGAATTATCCCTGTAACTGTCTGGTTTGTTTTACACAGGCAGATCAGCAGCTGCTCCACAGGGAGAGACCAGACAGGCTAAGAGGGAGCTTGAGAAGAAGCTTGCCAGAAAGACAGACATTAAGAATAAGATCTTCAAAGCAAGAAGTCTGTGAGGGAGTCAGTCGGCCCTGCTAGATGCCCGAGAAGTGCAAGGGGTGCTCAGGGAGGCCAAGGAAATAGCAGGAAAACTGAATGAATTGTTTGCTTCGGTCTTTACGGAGAGGGATGCTGGGGACATAACCCGCACCTGAAGCATGAGATGAGTCAAGCTTTCCACGCCTTATTAACGCGGTCCAGGGAGGAACGCAAGTCAGAGCCCACCGGATAAACCAGACGAGCATCGTGCACATGCAGAGAAACGTGAAGATCCAAACTGCGAACCAGCTGTCCCACAGGCTGCAGGGACTCCTTAAGAAGTGAAGGGGACCCCACGTTCCACGGGAAACGGTGGAGAAAATGCCCCTAGCCCGCAGCTCACCGTTCTCTGGCTGCCAATAAGGGGCAGAACTCAGTTTAAGGTTCTGACACTGATGCTCAGGGCAGTCCCAGGAACTGGTTTCGGGATTATGTCCCTAGCCAGTATTTGCAGAGAGCTTTGGGGCGTGTGCCCTCAGCTAGAGAGGCTCGCACAGCGGCTTTCAGGATGAGAGCTTTCTCCCCTATTGGGCCCAGAAATCTGTTTGATATTAAAAAAAATGTGAAGAAATGGTTGTTTCCCATTTCTTGAGCCTCTGAGCCTTTCGGATTATGAATGCTGTGGAAAGACCATTTTTAAATTATTATTTTATAATTATAGTTATTCATTTTTGCTATGTTTCGTTGTTATACGTATTCTCGTTGTGATGTTATCATTGTACACCGCACCAGCCAGAGAGTGTGGTTACACAGGAAATCGGAATAAATAATAATAGGCTAGTGGCAACATATGGATGCCCCCTCAGGCTGCAAATGTCTCTCGTGTATGATGACGAGAGTCCACGACCAGCAGCGGCACAGCAGACTGGAGCCAGTGCCGGTGTAGAAATGAGGTTCCGGGGGGGAAGGAGGACCCGTATGAAGACGCAGGGGGCAGGAAGCTTCCCGTGGCATCCCCAGCCAACCCCCGCATCGGCTGACTGGTGTAGCCTTCCCTATCTGGCATGAGAGATAACCACGTGTGCAGCTGCTGCCAAGAAGGACGTGGGCCTGCCGCTCAACCTCTGTATACAGGACTGCTGGAACTCAGGACAGCAGCTCCTTAGCAAAGAAAGCAAGAAGAGAAACGGGCACTGTTTTTGATTATTACATAACTTTCCCCCCTAATTATTCCTTTGTTGCCAGTAAGATCTGTGCCTTTTTCTGCCTTTCCAACGAAAAGCTGTTTTGTGTGTGTGTGTGACCGGACTCCCCCAATCCATCGCTCCATGCCTTACTTCCAAGTATTTAAAGATGCACTTTATTTTGCCTTAAATTAATCAGTAAATTATTATTTAACATCCATTTCCTGGTCCTGCCTGGTCTCACACAGCATCTCGCTCCTGGGGATGCCACAGATACAGCACACACACGGGATCACACACCATGGTCTGGGCCAAGGAGCGAGAGTCGAGCTGGAAGGAGCCAGCTAGCCACAGCAGCCCTGAGGTTTATAAATGTGATTGTGTGCCCTTGGCACTAAACACCCCGGTATAATGTGCTTGGCTAGGTGAAGCCTTTCTCCGGCCTTCAGGTTCACACTTTCTCCAAGTTGCACATGTGGTGCTGCAGAAGAGAGCAGGGCAGCTGGACTCTCCAAAGCAGTGGTAGGAGCCCTTTCCTCCCTCTGTGCAGGAATCTGAGGGCAGAGTGCTAGATATCAATTGTGTTCTGCCATCAGCTAATTTCAGAGCTACTCCGGCTTCCTGGCCTGTGCAGGAGAGTCCATACCTGGGAACTTTTGATTTCCAGTCTCCCTGAGATTGTCCTGGATTAGTATTGGAGGGAGGTTGGGGAGAGGTGGGTCGCACAAATGTTATTCTCTCTCTCTCTCTCTCATATACACACACTCTCGTATGCTGCGATCCTCAGAAAGAGGCCATCATGACTGAACCAGAGGGGGAAGCAAAATGGCCGTTCATTGAACGACACGCTCGAAACGCTCCTCTTGCCTTGGGAAAAATGTTCCTGAATTACCGCTGTGATGCCGCATACAAAGCGAAAGGCAAAACATAAGGGAGTTGAGCTTTCAGAAACAAACTCTCGAATACAGACGCTCCAGAAACGGGGGAGCCTCGGGAGAGCTGGAGAATTTGGCGATCTGAGGAAGAGAGAGCTGGGAGCAGCAAAGCAATACCCGGGATCGAGGACGAGCTGCAGGTTGCATCAATGATGCCATTACCTAACCAAGCGGTGAAAATCATTACATCGACGCCAGAAGATCCAGGCGGAATGCTGCCCAGCTCTCCTGAAACAGTGAGTCCAAGTCCCGTTGGAGGGAAGCTAAACACTCTTGGTGGTAATACCAAGATTTTAAAACCAGATAAGATTACCCTGGATACTTTATGGACAGCGATAGTGAGACTAGAAAATGCTGTAACAACATTAACGGGGGTTGTAATGGAGACTAACAATGCCCTAAAGAAAAATTCTGATACCTTGGAACAACACGATCAAAACATTTTGGAGGTGGAATCAAGATTGAATAAGATTGAGCATGTACCAACTAATTTAATACAGTCTGATTTAATGAATGCTAAAAAGTTGGAGTATTTAGAAAATAACATGCACCTACTGAATCTACAGATTTTAAATTTCCCTATAATATCACAGATGGCACCGATTGAACTGTTTAAGAATTATATTCACCAGATACTTAAAATGCCTGATACCTGTATGCCAATTATAAGCAAAGCTTACTACTTTCCATGCCATTGGGAAATAGAGTCAGATTCAGCAAAGAGAAACTCCTACAGGAGGGAATAAAAGAAGGAACGTCTGTAAAAGAAAATTATTTGAATTTGACTGAATTTTTACAAACATTGCAAGAAATGGAAATAATGAATAGAGGAACATTATTGGTTTCGTTCTCATTTCAATACTAACATTTTTCTTTAGATCTCGCTCGTCGCTTCTCTATGGTCAGAAGATATGGCTTTTCCTAGACCTCACTAGGGCTACCCAGAATAGGAGGAAGAAATTCCTAGCATTATGACCTGAAGTTTTGGCTAAAGGTGGACAATTTTTCCTACGTTATCCATGTAGATGCCTAGTGAGTTACAGGAATGCAGAACCTGACCAGCTAAGAATGTTGTTAGATTCCACCAAAGAATAGGTCAAGTAACTAGAGATGAGTGTTAATGTTCAATGACCTATAAGTAGTATTTCTAAGATAGCTTCTCCTCCTATGTAAATTATGGGTTTTGTGAAAATGTAGTAGATATATAAATATGAGAATTCTCATGTATTTTCTTTTTGTGTAAGTTTCTAACCTAAACCCATATTTCATGCAAGAGGTTTTTTTCTTGTAAATTGTGAAACTGCAATAAAAATACAATAAAAAAAAAGAAAGAGGCCATCATGAGGTCCCATATCTCCTTCAGGTGAGGCTCGTAGAAACAAGGGAGCGAGCTTTCTTGATCGTAGCTGCCAGTTTATGAAATTCACTTCCATTTGTGCTATACATGATAACACTTACTAAACAATTCAAAATGGTGCTCAAGACTTATTTTTTCCATTCAGTTTTGGATAAGAGCATGACTTTTCATGCAGTTTTTCTCATGGACTGATGAACTGTCTTTTGTTTTATGTCTTTGTAATTATCTAGAGTATGTTATTTTTTTCTCAATGATTATTATGTATGTTTAACTTGTATACTACCTGGGCAGAATAGTAAATACGGTTCATAATCTCTCACACATGCTCACTTTCATGTACACTCCCTCACTCTCATACACGCACATACACTCACACACCTCAGATTCTCTCTTACAAGCACACATACAAGCTCTCACACACTCAATGGTTTTCTCTTTTTTCTTTCTTTCTCTCTCTCTCTCTCACAAACACACACACACACCCACACATAAGAACATAAGAAAATGCCGCCATACTGGGTCAGACCAAGGGTCCATCAAGCCCAGCATCCTGTTTCCAATAGTGGCCAATCCAGGCCATAAGAACCTGGCAACTAAGTACCCAAAAACTAAGTCTATTCCATGTAACCATTGCTAATGGCAGTGGCTACACTATAGGTGAACTTAATAGCAGGTAATGGACTTCTCCTCCAAGAACGTATCCAATCCTTTTTTAAACACAGCAATACTAACTGCACTAACCACATCCTCTGGCAACAAATTCCAGAGTTTAATTGTGCGTTGAGTAAAAAAGAACTTTCTCCGATTAGTTTTAAATGTGCCCCATGCTAACTTCATGGAGTGCCCCCTAGTCTTTCTACTATCCGAAAGAGTAAATAACAGATTCACATTTATCCGTTCTAGACCTGTCATGATTTTAAACACCTCTATCAAATCCCCCCTCAGCCGTCTCTTCTCCAAGCTGAAAAGTCCTAACCTCTTTAGTCTTGCCTCATAGGGGAGTTGTTCCATTCCCCTTATCATTTTGGTAGCCCTTCTCTGTACCTTCTCCATCGCAATTATATCTTTTTTGAGATGCGGCGACCAGAATTGTACACAGTATTCAAGGTGCGGTCTCACCATGGAGCGATACAGAGGCATTATGATATTTTCCGTTTTATTCCCCATTCCCTTTCTAATAATTCCCAACATTCTGTTTGCTTTTTTGACTGCCGCAGCACACTGAAACGACGATTTCAATGTGTTATCCATTATGACACCTGGATCTCTTTCTTGGGTTGTAGCACCTAATATGGAACCCAACATTGTGTAATTATAGCATAGGTTATTTTTCCCTATATGCATCACCTTGCACTTATCCACATTAAATTTCATCTGCCATTTGGATGCCCAATTTTCCAGTCTCACAAGGTCTTCCTGCAATTTATCACAATCTGCTTGTGATTTAACTACTCTGAACAATTTTGTGTAATCTGCAAATTTGATTATCTCACTCATCGTATTTCTTTCCAGATCATTTATAAATATATTGAAAAGTAAGGGTCCCAATACAGATCCTTGAGGCACTCCACTGTCCACTCCCTTCCACTGAGAAAATTGCCCATTCAATCCTACTCTCTGTTTCCTGTCTTTTAGCCAGTTTGCAATCCACGAAAGGACATCGCCACCTATCCCATGACTTTTTACTTTTCCTAGAAGCCTCTCATGAGGAACTTTGTCAAACGCCTTCTGAAAATCCAAGTATACTATATCTACCGGTTCACCTTTATCCACATGTTTATTAACTCCTTCAAAAAAGTGAAGCAAATTTGTGAGGCAAGACTTGCCTTGGGTAAAGCCATGCTGACTTTGTTCCATTAAACCATGTCTTTCTATATGTTCTGTGATTTTGATGTTTAGAACACTTTCCACTATTTTTCCTGGCACTGAAGTCAGGCTAACAGGTCTGTAGTTTCTTGGATCGACCCTAGAGCCCTTTTTAAATATTGGGGTTACATTTGCTATCCTTGCTAACTCAATTAGTTAGCAAATGAAGGGCAGGCTAAATATTAGGGATGTGAATCGTTTTTGAATGATTAAAATTATCGTCAGATAATTTTAAAATTGTCCTAAATCATTAGAGTGCATTATACAATACAAATGCCCCCGATTTATCATCAGGGGCATTTGTATTGTATCGTTAAATAGGGCACGGGAATTATTTGGGGGAGGGCGGGAAAACCGGCACACCAAAACAACCCCTAAACCCACGCCGACCCTTTAAAACCAAATCCTTACCCTCCCCCACCCTCCCGAACCCCCCCCCCCAAAATGTAAAATTACCTGGTGGTCCAGTGGGGGGGGGGGGGGGGGGGGGTCCCGGCGCGATCTCCCGCTTTCGGGCCATCGGCGCCATTTTGGCTGCCACTAATTAAAATGGCGCCGATGGCCCGATAAAAAAACAACCCACCAGACCCTTTAAATCGACCCCCCTTAGCCTCCCCCACCCTCCCGACCCTTTTTTTTTAGGGAGGCCCGCGCCGCTAAAAAAACAAACCCACCCGACCCTTTAAATCGACCCCCCCTTAGCCTCCCCCACCCTCCCGACCCTTTTTTTTTAGGGAGGCCCGCGCCGCTAAAAAAACAAACCCACCCGACCCTTTAAATCGACCCCCCTTAGCCTCCCCCACCCTCCCGACCCTTTTTTTTTAGGGAGGCCCGTACCGCTAAAAAAAACCCCCACCCGACCCTTTAAATTGACCCCACCCTCCCGACCCCCCCAAAACCTTTTAAAATTACCTGGTGGTCCAGGGGGGCCTCGGGGAGAGATTTCCCATTCCCAGGCATCAGCTGTTCTAAAAAAAAATGGCGCCGATGCCCCTTTGCCCTTACCATGTGACAGGGTATCTGTGCCATTGGCCGGCCCCTGTCACATGGTAGGAGCACTGGATGGCCGGCGCCAAGAAAGAGATCCATCTTTAAAGATGGCGCTGGCCATCTTTACTCATCAGCCCCTATTATACTATACTCTATAATAGGGGCTGATGGCCGGCCATCTTTACTCATCAGCCCCTATTATACTATACTCTATAATAGGGGCTGATGGCCGGCGCCATCTTTAAAGATGGCGCCGGCCATCCAGTGCTCCTACCATGTGACAGGGGCCGGCCAATGGCACGGATACCCTGTCACATGGTAAGGGCAAAGGGGCATTGGCGCCATTTTTTTTAGAACAGCTGATGCCTGGGAATAGGAAATCTTCCCCGAGGCCCCCCTGGATCTCTCCTCTCCTCGAGGCTCCCCGAGGCGCCCAGGTAATTTTAAAAGGTTTTGGGGGGGTCGGGAGGGTGGGATCGATTTAAAGGGTCAGGTGTTTTTGTTTTTTTTTAGCGGCGCGGTCCTCCCTAAAAAGAAAATTAGCGATGTGAATTGGATTCGGAAACGATTCCAATTCACATATCTTAACGATCAGATTTCCCCCCCCCCCTCACCTAGCCGAATCTGATTGTTAAGACGATTTGACACACGATTCACATCTCTACTAAATATCCGGATGGCGTGACGTCACTCGAGGGGGACGCCCCCGAGGTTCCCACCATGACACGGATAAAGACGTGGGTGGCCTGCGCGCGCACCCTAGGAGGCCTCAGGAAAAACCCAGCGTCAGTCTTTGCCATTGCTGTACCGGGGACGCCGGAAAGAGCGGCAAGCAGACACGGCGGTAGCCATCTTCCTGAGGCTAGCGGGGACAGCAGAGAGAAAGGTGAGGCACAAAGGTCGAAGCCGTCTGAGACCGATGGACGGAACAATGGGCTCCACCTTAACCAAGGTGGAATCAGGCTGCTGGTGCTAATCTTTAGAAAGGACATAGAGCAACTTTTAAACTAGAACAAAGGGGAAAGTCGACTCAGCAGCATATGGTTCATAGGGAGGTATCTTCAAAAGATACTAATGAAGCATTAGAGTTAGGCCATCCCAACAGAGAGGTTAAAATAATAAGAAAAGTAGTCCAAATGCCTATAATTAAAAACTCACCTAAGCTAAAAGATTCCAATTTATCCCTGTCAACTGAAAATCAGAATGTAAATACAAACAAATTGAAATGTTTTGTTTGTATGCTAATGCCAGAAGTCTAAGAAGTAAGATGGGAGAATTAGAATGTATAGCAGTGAATGATCCAAAAAAAATCCTTCATATTGCATGTATAACTTCTCTTAACTAGAATTCCTCAATTCTCTAAATATAGAGTATAATGATTCAACTGTTATAAAACAAAAAATATTTATGGAAGGAGAGGAACGTTTCATATGCGATAATCACAAATCCCCAACAGGGTGAATTGACTGTCAGTCTAATCATCAACGAGCCTCCTCCAACCAAAGTGTATAATCAATGTGCAAGCATTTTTGTGAAAGTGAATTTTTCATATGTGTATCCTTTAAAACATTTATCGTTTCACTTATTGATAAAGGTGAAGTGAATCACTCTAAAGTTCACAATATTTTTTCAAGAATTTTTGCAAGTGAACACTCCTCGCTACCTTGTAGCTAATCCCGGTGAGGGGTATATAGCGATGGTTTCAAAGCAACCTAAAACGGCATAATAGGCAGTCTCTTATGGCTTAAACAAAAGCTCATGCAACACCCCGACTTATCTGATGGTTATGCGGGTCACCATCAGATAAGTCGGGGTGTTGCATGAGCTTTTGTTTAAGCCATAAGAGACTGCCTATTATGCCGTTTTAGGTTGCTTTGAAACCATCGCTATATACCCCTCACCGGGATTAGCTACAAGGTAGCGAGGAGTGTTCACTTGCAAAAATTCTTGAAAAAATATTGTGAACTTTAGAGTGATTCACTTCACCTTTATCAATAAGTGAAACGATAAATGTTTTAAAGGATACACATATGAAAAATTCACTTTCACAAAAATGCTTGCACATTGATTATACACTTTGGTTGGAGGAGGCTCGTTGATGATTAGACTGACAGTCAATTCACCCTGTTGGGGATTTGTGATTATCGCATATGAAATGTTCCTCTCCTTCCATAAATATTTTTTGTTTTATAACAGTTGAATCATTATACTCTATATTTAGAGAATTGAGGAATTCTAGTTAAGAGAAGTTATACATGCAATATGAAGGATTTGTTTTGGGTTATTTCATTATCATTGTAAGAATCCTTCTTAACTTTGATTTGGTGCTCATTGATTATACATCTAGCAGTGAATGATGACATAGACTTAATTGGCATCTCAGAGACATGGTGGAAAGAAGATAACCAATGGGATAGTGCTATACCAGGGTAAAAATTATATTGCAATGACAGAGAGGAGCATCTTGGTGGTGGGGTGGTGCTTTATAGAGATGTGAATCGTGTGCCCAATCGTCTTAACGATCAGGTTCGGCTAGAGGGGGGAAAAATCTGATCGTGGGTGATGTGGGTGATGTGAATCGGAATTGGTTCTGATTCACATCGTTATTTTTTTTTTTTTAGTGAGGCCCGACCCTTTAAAATTAACCCCTTACCTTCCCCCACCCTCCCAAACCCCCCCAAAACATTTTACGATTACCTGGTGGTCCAGTGGGGGCGCGGGGACTGATCTCCCGCTGTCGGGCCATCGGCGCTATTTTGGCTGCCACTCAAAAATGGCGCCGATGGCCCAATAAAAAAAACAACCCACCCGACCCTTTAAAAACGACCCCTTAACTTTCCCCACCCTCCCGAGCCCCCCAAAACATTTTAAATTTACCTGGTGCTCTAGTGGTGGTCCCGGGAGCGATCTCCCGTTCTCGGGCTGTCAGCTGCCACTCATAAAGATGGCGCCGATGGCCCTTTGCCCTTACCATGTGACAGGGTATCTGTGCCATTGGCCGGCTCCTGTCACATGGTAGGAGCACTGGATGGCCGCCGCCATCTTTAAAGATGGCAGCGGCCATCTTTACGACGGCGGTGGCCATCTTTAAATACGGCGGCGGTCATCTTTAAAGATGGCGGCAGCCAGCCAGTGCTCCTACCATGTGACAGGGGTCGGCCAATGGCACAGATACCCTGTCATATGGTAAGGGCAAAGGGCCATCGGCGCCATCTTTATGAGTGGCAGCCGACGGCCTGAGAACGGGAGATCGCTCCCGGGACCACCACTAGACCACCAGGTAATTTTAAAATGTTTTGGGGGGATCGGGAGGGTGGGGGAAGCTAAGGGGTCATTTTCAAAGGGTCTGGTGGGGGGTTTTTTATCGGGCCATCGGCGCCATTTTTGAGTGGCAGCCAAAATGGCGCCGATGGACTGAGAGCGGGAGATCGGTCCCCGCGCCCCCACTGGACCACCAGGTACTTGTAAAAAGTTTTGGGGGGGTTCGGGAGGGTGGGGGAAGGTAAGGGATTCATTTTATAGGGTCGGGGTGGGTTTAGGGGTTTTTTTGGTGTGCCGGTTTTCCCCGCCCTCCCCCGATTTACGATTTTTCACGATAAATCGGGGGAATTTCTATTGTATCGCGATTCTTAATGATTTTTGACGATTTAAAATATATCTGACGATTGTTTTAAATCATCAAAAAACGATTCACATCCCTAGTGCTTTATGTCCAGGATGACATAGAGTCCAACAGGAGAGATATCATACAAGAGACTAAATGCTTAGTAGAATTGATTCGGGTAGAAATCCCTTGTATGTTGTGTAAGAGTATAGGGATAGGAGTATACTACCATCCACCTGGCCAAAATGGTGAGACGGACAGTGAAATGCTAAGAGAAATTAGGTAAGCTTATCAAACTGGTAGTGCAGTAATAATGGGAGATTTCAATTACCCCAATATTGACTGGATAAGTGAACCATCAGGGCATGCTAGAGAAATAAAGTTTCTGGATGGAATAAAAGACAGCTTTATGGAGCAATTGATACAGAAACCAATGAGAGAGGGAGCAATTTTAGATCTAAGTCTTAGGGGAACGCAGGATTTGGTGAGAGAGGTAACAGTGGTGGGGCCGCTTGGCAATAGTGATCATAATATGAGCAAATTTGAATTAATGACTGGAAGTGGGACAATAAGTAAATCCAAGGTTCTAGAGCTAAACTTTCAAAAGGGAAACTTTGATAAAATGAGAAAAATAGTTAGAAAAAACTAAAAGTTACAGCTACAAAAATAAAAAGTGTGCAACAGGCATGGATATTTTTAAAAAATACCATTCTAGAAGTACAATCCAGATGTATTCCACACATTAAGAAAGGTGGAAGGAAGGCAAAACAATTACCAGCATTGTTAAAAGGGGAGGTGAAAGAAGCTATTTTAGCCAAAAGATCTTCATTCAAAAACTGGTAAAAGGATCAATCAGAAGAAAATAGGATAAAATATAAGCATTGTCAAGTTAAGTTTAAGACATTGATCAGACAGGCGAAGAGAGAATTTGAAATGAAATTGGCTGTACAGGCAAAAACTCAATAAAAACTTTTAAAAATATATCCAAAGCAGAAAGCCTGTGAGGGAGTCAGTTGGACCATTAGATGATCGAGGGGTTAAAGGGGCACTTAGAGAAGATAAGGCCATCGCGGAAAGATTAAACAATTTCTTTGCTTTGATGTTTATGGGTGATTATTCAGATCAACTGAATCAAATTACAGTGAACCTGGAAGATGTGGTAGGCCTGATTGACAAACTGAAGAGTAGTAAATCACCTGGACTGGATGGTATACACCCCAGAGTTCTGAAGGAACTAAAAAATGAAATTTCAGAGCTATTTCAATTCATTTGTAACCTATCATTAAAATCATCCGATGTACCTGAAGATTGGAAGATGGCCAATGTAACCCCTATATTTAAAAAGGGATCCAGGAAACTATAGACCGGTGAGCCTGACTTCAGTGCTGGAAAACATTGTGGAAACTGTTATAAACAATAAAACCACAAAACATTTAGATAGACATGGTTTGATGGGACACAGCAAACATGGATTTACCCAAGGGATGTTTTGCCTCACAAATCTCCTACATTTTTTTGAAGGGGTGAACAAACATGTGGATAAAGGTGAACCGGTAGATGTAGTGTATTTGATTTTCAGAAGGCGTTTGATAAAGTCCATCATGAGAGGCTTCTAGAAAACTAAAAGTCATGGGATAGGAGGTGATGTCCTTTCGTGGATTACAAACTGGTTAAAAGACAGAAAACAGAGAGTAGGATTAAATGTTTGGTTTTCACATGAATTGCAAGCTGTTAGGGCTTCTGGTCTTTTTCCATAACATAAATTGGAACAGGATGTATACTGGAGTGGCAGATCTAGTGCTTCAGGCCAGGTGATCCGAAGTGGGTGCCTGGAGATAAGAATGAGGCAGCACAGTGCTCTTGGCAGGAAGGATCCCTTTCATTGATCTGTAAGGATGGTTGATGGAGTCTGAGCCAGGGTAATCCAAGTACAAGAGAGTTGGATGCCCCCCAAGAGCAAAGGGACCTCAGTGGCAGTCCAGGAAGGTGTGGACCCCAGTAGCAGTTCAGGAGGTGGAGTCGTGTCCCACAGGAGGGCATGGACCCTAGCGACAGACTGTGAGGGAGAGTCATGTCCCCCAGGAGGGTGTGAACCCCAGTGGAATTCCAGGAGGTGAAGTTGAGTCCCCCCAAAAGGGCATGGAACCCAGTGGCAGTCCCGGGAGGCAGTGGGGTCCCCCAGGAGGGTGCGGACCCCAGGATTGACACAGATGTTTCAGCAGAGCAGACCTCTCACTGGAGTGGAAGGAGACTGTTTAGATACAAAGGCCCCCCCCATGCCAACACTGTCCACCAGCCCAGTTGCATATTTTCATATGGATGAGAATTGGGAAAAAAACCAGGGAGAATAATAATAATATTTGCTTAAGCAGGAATGTAAAAGGTCCCTTCTATTTAATATGGTGGTATAATGAAGGGGCCAACATCCCCAAACTGCAGAGTAGTTAAATCACAAGCGGATTGTGATACATTACAGGAGGACCTTGCGAGACTGGAAGATTGGGCATCCAAATGGCAGAGGAAATTTAATGTGGACAAGTGCAAGGTGATGAATATAAGGAAAAATAACCCTTGCTGTAGCTACACGATGTTAGGTTCCATATTAGGAGTTACTACCCAGGAAAGAGATCTAGACATAATACATTGAAATCATCGGCCCAGTCTGCTGTGGCGATCAAAAAAGCAAACAGAATGTTAGGAATTATTAGGAAGGAAATGGAAAATAAAACAGAAAATGTCATAATGCCTGTATCATTCCATGGTGAGACCACACCTTGAATACTGTGTACAATTCTGGTCGCCACATCTCAAAATAGATATAATTGCAATGGAGAAGGGCAACCAAAATGATAAAGGGGAATGGAACAACTCCCCTATGAGGAAAGACTAAAGAGGTTAGGGCTGTTCAGCTTGGAGAAGAGACGGCTGAGGGGGGATATGATAGAGGTGTTTAAAATCATGAGAGGTCTAGAACGGGTAGATGTGAATTGGGTATTTACTCTTTCGGATAATAGAAGGACTAGGGGGCATTCCATGAAGTTAGCAAGTAGCACATTTAAAACTAATCGGAGAAAGTTCTTTTTCATTCAGCGCACAATAAAGCTCTGGAATTTGTTGCCAGAGGATGTGGTTAGTGCAGTTAGTGTAGCTGGGTTCAAAAAAGGTTTGGATAAATTCTTGGAGGAGAAGTCTATTAACTGCTATTAATCAAGTTTACTTAGGGGTACATTTTAAAACATAGCGCGCGCGCGTACTTTTGTTCGCGCACCAGGTGCGAACAAAAGTACGCTGGATTTTATAAGATATGCGCGTAGCCATGAGTATCTTATAAAATCCGGAGTCGGCGCGTGTAAGGGGGTGCACATTTGTGCAACTTGAGCGCCGAGCCCTGCGCGCGCTGCCCGTTCCCTCCGCCTCTCCCCACCTTCCCCTCCCTTCCCCTACCTAACCCACCCCCCCCGGCCCTATCTAAACCCCCCTACCTTTGTCGCAGAAGTTACGCCTGCTCGAAGCAGGCGTAACTTTGCCTGTGCCGGGCCGGCTGCCGCGCGCCATGTTCCGGTCTGTGGGCTGGTCCGGAGGTGCGTCCAGAACGCGCCCAGGCCGAAACCACGCCCACGGCACCACCCCCGGATGATGCGCCGACAGCGTCACGCCACCCGACACGCCCCCCGATGACGCGCCGACCGCGTCACGCCACCCGACAAGTCCGCCCCAAGAAAGCCCCGGGACTTATGCGCGTCCTGGGGCTTTGCGTGCACCGGAAGCCTATGCAATATAGGCTCGGTGCGCGCAGGGGCGTTTTAAAAGGATTACGCGTGTACCTTTTTTGCGTAACCCTTTAAAATCCAGCCCTTAGTGAATAGCCACTGCTATTAATTGCATGAGTAGCATGGGATCTTCTTAGTGTTTGGGTAATTGCTAGGTTCTTATGGCCTGGATTGGCCACTGTTGGAAACAGGATGCTGGGCTTGATGGACCCTTGGGCTGACCCGGCATGGCATGTTCTTATGTTCTTATGTTCTTATGTTCTTAATAAAGAATATGGATAGTTGCTGTGCAAAGTGATTCACAAGGTAACTAAAGCAGCTCACTCCTGCTATTTGAGTACTGAAAAAATATGGTGGGTACCAAAACAAGAGAAATGTTTTCCTAAACCTGGAACTCTCATAAATCAAGATTATGTGATAAATCAGGGATTCGGATTTCAAGGTCTTCCGTTATATGAAATGTTATTCACTTGCGTCCACATTTTCAAAGCCTGGCGGGTGTAAAATCCAGGGGATACATGCGTGGCCAAGCCATGTATGCGCCGAGTGAATTTTAGAATGGCCTAGCCATGTGTGTATTTCCTGATAAGCACAGAAGTGCCGGGCTTGGTGAAAGGGTCAGGCCGGGGCGGAGCAGGGGACGACCGGGACGGTGGCCATTAGGCCCTATCCTGGGGAAGCGCGCTCCAGCAGCCGGTTAGCATGCGCAACTTATGTCTGCTCCTTGGAGCATGTAAGTATTAAAGCAAAAACATTTAGAGGAGTTAGGGTAGGTTTAGGGGTTGGGGTGGTGATGGGAAAAGGGAAAAAGGTTAGGTAGGGGAATAGGAAACTGGGGTAGGGCTACTTGTGTTGCCGTACGTTTCTTTTCAAAATTCCTCGCCTGCATATGTACACGCAGATATTAAATTCCGGCACGCATGTGTGCACGGGTAAACATATTTTATAACATGCGTGCGGTGATGCTTGCATGTTAGAAAATCACCGCGACCATGTGCATGCGCTGGGAACCGAATGCACATGGACAAACATACACTTGTTTTAAAATCTCCGAGTTATTCACTTCACCGTCTGAAGTTTAGATATTAGTAGTCATACTTGTCCTGGAGAAAATGTGATTCTTTGTAGGTTGGTTGTGATATTTCTTTTGGACCAATACAAGAAGGACATCTGAAGAAGGAACTTGTTTGACTCAGAAGATCGTGAACAGTGCTATCTTTGGATAACTCTTAGGTATCGCAAGTTACAGTGCGGTTATTGATTTCTCTTAACTGGAATGTCTTGGTGAGCTCAGAAGAATAATTACGTTGGTAGTTGTGAGTCCCAGTTGATTGTGTGTCCTCGTGAGAGTCACTCAAGATGCTTCATAAAGATCCTGGCACTATACCTTCACTGTACCTGCAGGAATGAGCAGTGAAGCAGACAAACGCACAGGAGAAAAGAAGATGCCACGTGATTCTGGTGAGCTGGCAAAATGTGATTAATGTAATAGCTGTATTTGTTTATTCATCTTAAAAACTGTACACAAAGAAGCCATGTAATGTAGAACAGCCAGGAAGAGATGAATGGTAGGCTATTTAGTTATTTATTTATAATCACTTATATCGCACACCCTCCAAAGTTCGGGGTGGGTTACATAAAAACATTCACAATAAAACAAATAATTATTACAACTAGAAACAAAGACTATTGGACTAGGTGGTTCAGGTGCCTAGAAAGTAAGAATGGAGGATATCAGGTGGCCGTATTCTCATGATGTCCCCGAATGCCTATTGCAAAGAAGAAATGTTGTGAGGTCTTTCTGGAATGCCTTGGAGTCCTCATTGTTGCATAACTGGAAAGGTAATGAATTCCAGAGGATGGGGCCTGCTCCCTAGGGGAATCAAGATGGGTCATCTGAGTTGAGGAATTTGAAAGATTTGATGACCGGAGGGATCGACTTGGAGTGCATAGTTTGAGAGGCGTGTTTATCCATTTATTTATTTATTTATTTAAGTTTTTTTATATACCAACATTCAGGACGATAGTCCCATCATGCTGGTTCACAAGAAACAGGGGTGCAATAATAATAAAACTTTACAATTTGAACAATAGTGCAGAAAAGCAGTTACATGTAACAAGGAAATCAATAACTTGGAGTGAGAAGGATGAAGAAACATTACACATGCAGTTATGAATGATAGACATAAGTTTATATTGAATTTGCCAAAATTCCAGAAGCCAGTGCAATGAAAAAAGCACAGGTATAATGTGTTCCCAGATATTTGGATCTGTAAGGAGACATGCAGCTGTGTTTTGTGTAATCTGGAGAGCGTACAAATTGAGTTTTGAGGACTAGGCAGAAGAATATTGATTGATAGATAATAGCAATACATGTTAGATGAGAGTATAAATTGGATTGTAGATAGATGGATAGAGAGACAGACAGATAGATAGACTCCAGATACAATAATGAGAGGATATATTTCTTCACATAAAGGGTGGGAGATGTATGGAATAGTCTCCCAATGGAGGTGGTGAGTTAAAAACTGTAACAGAATTCAGAAGGGCAATAGACAGATCAATACAATCCTTAGCAGAGTGGAAATATGGGTAAGGATGGTGTATTTTTTATTTGTATTTAATTTTTACTATTTATTTAATACATTTATATACTGCATAACCAGTGCAAACTATAAAGCGGCTTACAATAAAACAACATGAGGTAGAGTAAATGGGAAGACTAGGTGAGTCCGGTCACTGTTATCAGCCACCAGTGTCCATGCTTTTAATTTTGTTTATGCTTTTGTGTGCAATGCGTGATACAATAAATCACAAATATTTACTACATTACTGCATATCAGTGGGTTTAGCACTGATAGGTAAAGAGAGGAGGGGAGCCTTTAGAGGGATCTATAGAGAGGGACAGAGCTGATGACGAGTCATTTCACTCAGAGCGTGCAGCAAGAGGAAAAGGTCTCCTAAGAGATGTGGCCAGAGGAGAAACAGAGACCTGGAAAAAGATGGACTAGAAAAACGTTTGGGCAGGTCCATGAGACAGCAGCAGCTTGATGGCCAAGTTTGAAATCTAATAGGGGAATTTTAAACTGGGAGACGTCCATCGGCAGGGAGCTGACAGAGATCTCCAAGGACTGAGTGATGTGTTCTGGTTTTGTGTGAGAAGGTAAACGATAGCATTCTGGACCCAATGCATGTGCACAGATCTTCCAGTCCCCTTTTACGTCGATGTCCATTATATGTGCACATTCTGTATCTTTCTGTGTAATTAGCAGCAGGACACACTGCTGACGCTGAGGGCACGTTTAGCACACAGAAGCTCATACAAGGGTTTTCTCAAGAAAATATAAAAAGGATGGCTGCACACTTTCAATTTAAAACAAAAATCACATTTCATAGTTAAACGTTTGTAACTTATCTGTATCTGGGAGGTTCAGCTGTGGTTTACAAAAAACCATTTGCCATGTTTGCTATGCTGGACTGCGGGTGCATACAAGAGTCACAGTGCATCCGCACTACCTTTTGTTGTGTGTATATTTTTGCAATGCAATAAAATTGTTTCAACTAAACCTCCATGACTAAATTTGTGCGAGTAAAAAGGGGCATTCCAGAGCGGGGCGAACATTAATGCAAGTAAGTTGCTATTTTATAAGCAATTTACATATGTAGACTTGGCAGCTTACGCGCACATATTTACACCTGCTCTATGTCTGTAATAGGTGATTGTAAATGTCTTAAAAATGAAATATTGACTGGGTAAGGGGGTCTTCGTGAAATGGCGAAGAACCAGGAAGTTCTGCAGGACCTGCAGACGTACTGGACAAACTGGTAGCTTAATTGGTAAAACTGGTAATTTCATTGCTGCTTGCATGTTAGAAAATCTCCCAACTTTCACAAATAAAAGCCAACTTACAGGGGGAAAATACAGGTAAATTCTGAAGGCAAATTCTCCAAATGTATATTTTTAAAGATAGATGTAAAAATACGTTACTTATCTGGACAAATTCCGATTCATCCAGTTAAATCTTGACAGCAGCACTTATCCAAACAAGTTCTCACTTATTCAGTTAAGTACCAATACTTATCTGGACAAGTACCGATGTATCTGGCTAAGTAGCAGCAAAGTTGCCACTTATCTGCATAAGTCTTAGAATATTATTTATCCGTCTAAATCAGATTGCCAGATGTTTAGAAAGCACTACTTATCCAGCTATCAGATTTAGCCGAATAAATAATGTAGCACCTTTTAGACTTATCCTCAAACCAATTTGGCTTTCGTAAGACTATGAATACCGAATCGTTACTGACATCTTTATCAGACACTATCATCTTCAACCTTGAAAAGGGCCAACCTTGCCTCCTCGCTCTCCTGGATCTCTCATCAGCGTTTGATACCGTAAACCACACGTACCTCCTGCAACGATTAATAGACATCGGCATTTCAGGAGCAGCTTTTAACTGGTTCAAATCGTTTTTGGAGAACAGATCATACAAGGTCAAGATAAATAACAAAGAGTCCCACACCATCGAATCCAAGAGGGGGGTACCGCAAGGATCATCCCTCTCTCCGACTCTTTTCAATATTTATCTGCTCCCGCTATGTCAACTACTCACTAACCTTAAGCTAAGACATTACCTATACGCGGATGATATTCAAATCCTCATCCCTATAGAAGACTCCCTACACAAAGCCATATCATACTGGAATAAATGTCTGTCTGCTATCAACAATCTACTCACCAGCCTCAACTTGGTCCTAAACAAAAACAAAACCGAAATCCTCATTATAGCACCGGAAAACTATACCCCCCCTTCACATTCTAACACTAATCAACATCCGGACACCATCGGGCACTTCATCACGCAACAAGTTAAAGACCTGGGAGTCATCATAGACAGCAGACTCAATCTCAACAAATTTGTCAACAACACAACAAAAGAATGTTTCTTTAAACTTCAAACATTAAAGAAACTTAAACCACTCCTCCTATACAGGGACTTCCGCATGGTTTTACAAGCCATCATACTCCCAAAATTAGACTACTGTAACTCTCTCCTCCTAGGCCTACCAGCATGCACCACCAAACCACTTCAGATGGTCCTGAACGCCTCAGCAAGAATTCTCTCAAATGCCAAGAAAAGAGATCATATCACCCCAATCCTCCACTACCTCCACTGGCTTCCATTTAAATACAGGATCCAATTCAAGTCTCTAGCGATGATACATAAGGCCTTATACAACATCGCGCCTCTCAACTTAACATTTCAAATTCAACTACACACATCCGTAAAACCTACCAGAAGCGCTTATCAGAACAGACTAATCACACAACCGGCGAAATCCGCTCTAAGGAAACGTGCACTGTCGACAGCGGGCCCTTCACTTTGGAACTCGCTCCCTCCAGACCTGCGTCTGGAACCATGCCACACTACATTTAAAAAGAAACTTAAGACTTGGTTATTCAAACTAGCCTTCCCCTAGAACCAAGAACAGGAAAAAAGTCTTTTCACTCCCACAATGATATTTTTCAGATCTTTTTTATTCTTCATTATTCAATTAGAGATTCACATATTCATGCTGTCTACATACAGTCTACATACATATATTCATGTGGACTTACATATCTCCATGTTATTTTTTGATTTATTAACCGCATGTCTATTAATGGTTTAATAGTATTTACTATTTGCCTACTTCTATTAATTTGTTTCAAAGTAAAAACTTGTTTACTGCGTTTGTTTCAATGTTAAAACTTGTTTACTTATTTTTGCTAAATGTAAAACTTCGTTGTTTAATCCTGTTCTATGTAAACCGCAAAATGTAGCGATTGTTACTGTTCTATGTAAACCGGGGTGATATGTATATTATACAGGATCCTCCGGTATATAAATTATTTAAATAAATAAATAAATCCAGCGATCTGACTTAGCCAGATAAGTCGCATTTTAAGACTTATTTGGCTAAGAGGGTCATTTTCTAAAGCTAGCGCATGCGAAAAGGATGTTTCGATAGCTAAAAAGGGGCGGAGTCAGGGTGGCGTCTGCCCTGGAAGAGAAGGAGACGGGGCATACGCCACGAAGACAGCATGGACGGCGAAAAGGTGGTGCGCCCAATAGCACCACCTTTTACGATGGCGCTATTGGGCACGAAAGCAGCAGCGATCGCCCCGCAGAGGGGCGATCACTGCCGGCTATCGCAGGCCTGCCCCCCACTTCACCCCCCTGCCCCCTGTACTGTGCGATTCACGATGCCGCAGTACGTTAGAAAATCTAGGCCTAATTCTTATTCTAATAAATGCTGTTATTTAGCTGGATATGTCAGAATTTATCTGGATAAGTGCTGTATATATTTGTTTTTTTGTAAGTGTGTGCATGTTTCAGGGTGCATTTACACATATGTTATAATCTGTATCTCATATATGCATAGGTTATAAAACACAGCAGTAGATTTTTGAATATTGGTGCAAGTGCAGCTGTTTGATAGTTACCCCTTAAGCCGTTAGTGCATAGTATGGTATGTTTTGAGCATGATAAACAGCCTTAGCATGCATATTAATCTTTAGTGTATAGACCCCAAAATGACCTGCTTGGGGTTGCACAGGGATGCAGCTGAAGAGCTGGGATTAGAACCAAAGGCTCTTTGGTTAGTGATTAGTAACCTATACTGCCTGTGAGTGACTTTTTGAAAGACAACTAAGTGGCTTTTTGATAGTTTTAATTTGATAACGTTGCCCTAGAATTAGTTAATTAATTTTAATGATCTGTATCCAAAATATTCTTCTAACAGAGATGCCCACTAAAGCAAAGACCTCTTAAATAATAAAAGCAATGTCATTCATTACAGGAGACAGAACTTTGTGAAGCTGAATAGAACGTCATCCTGCAAACCATGGCTTCTTCTAATGTTACCAGCTTCAGCCATTCTACTTTTGTTCTGATTGGTATTCCTGGACTGGAAGCTGCACACGTCTGGATTGCATTCCCTTTGTGTTCAATTTATATCATTACATTGCTAGGAAATGCCACCATCCTGTTTATCATCAAGACAGAGCCAAGCCTCCACGCGCCCATGTACATCTTCCTCTCTATACTGGCAGTCATTGATCTCCTCTTATCTACCTCTACAATGCCCAAAATGCTGACTCTACTATGGTTTGATAGCACAGTGATCTCCTTTAATGCCTGTCTGGTCCAGATGTTCTTGATTCATTCCCTGTCAGCCATTGAATCAACGATTCTGTTGGCCATGGCTTTTGATCGCTTTGTTGCCATATGTCATCCACTGAGGCATGCTTCCATTCTAACCAACCCACTCACAGCCAAAATAACTCTCATGGCTGTGATCCGTGGTGCGTTGTTCTTTGTCCCATTTCCCCTTCTGATTAAAAGGTTGCCCTTCTGCAGAAAAAATGTCTTGACCCATTCCTACTGTGTACAACAGGATGTGATGAAGCTAGCCTGTGGTGATATAACACCCAACATAGTATATGGTTTAATTGCCATTCTGATGGTCATGGGCGTAGACTCATTGCTGATCTTCTTGTCTTATGTTCTGATTCTGAGAGCAGTGCTTAAACTTGCATCCAGGGAGCGCCTTAAGGCCTTTAACACATGTGTGTCCCACCTCTGTGCAGTCTTAATATTCTATATCCCTTTGATTGGTTTATCAGTGATACATCGATTTGGAAATAGGTTAGCTCCTACTGCTCATATTATAATGGGCAATGTCTACCTATTTGTCCCCCCTGTGCTAAATCCTATAGTTTATGGTGCAAAAACCAAGCAGATCCGAAGAAGGGTACTGAAGGTGTTCCAGCGTAGCAGGGACAAATCTCATTATTGCTTCTAGTTTGCTACATCCCTCTGATTCATGAGAAGGTTTTCCAGTGCTGAGCAGTTGGTCAGTGGTTTCCATTCTTTCCTGATAATCATGAGGTATGGGTTAGACTTTTACGTAAGATCTCTGCCTTTGTGAAGTGACTGTGCTGTGGAAGCCTGGCTCATGCTGATGGACAACTCATCCCATTCCAGGAGATCAGTGCCCTGGTTTCAGCATATAAAATGACCACGTTTTCATGCTGTTCTTCTAGAATGTTCATCTGATGCAATGTACTTCAGTGGGAAATCAATGAAGAAGTCTCAGACTCCCTAATGGACCCTCATCCTATCGTAGGAGGGAGGCTTGTAGAGAGAAAAATCAAGTACCAATTAAATATGTGGGTGAGGTTAAGAACAAACTTGTATGAAGTTACCAGGAAAAGCAAAACAGCAAACATGAAAGGTTCAGGGTACGGTGTGATATCGCCCCAAGACAGTTTCATTATTATCATTGTCATTATTGTGAATTATTAATCATATTTTTATATAATATAGTTGCATTGTACATCAACATTTATAATGATCAATGATAAGGTCTACACTGAATTGTTAATCAGCATTTATAGAGGAAGCAATAAGGATGTGTTATTGTTTTATTTTATATGCAACTGTAGATATAAAGGTCCTATTTTAGTGGGTACAACAGGCAAACTCATAACACAATAAAAAAAAAAGCAACAAACAAACAAACAAATAAATAAATAAAGGGCATAAAAACAATTTTTAAAAAACTGCTTGAATACCCCAGGATTGTTAGAATCAGGATTTAACAGAAGGGGCAAATTACAGGAGTATATAAAAAAGAAACAAACAAAAAAAAAAAGATAAAGTGGTAAAAATAATAATTACAGAGAATGACTGTTTAAGATTGCCCAGGTATCTCCAGAAATTGATTTACAATTGTAATAAATTCAAGCATAGAATCAAATGTTTCCTAAGTACAAGATTCATATTAACAAGGAGAACAGTTTTCAACCATGGCAGTAAAGAATACAGAGAAACTTAAAAGATATCGGCAAAATGTAAGCTCCATGGAGCAGGGACTGTGTCTTATGTGTATTTGTACAGTACTGTGTATGTCTAGTAGCACTTTAGAAATGATACATAATAGTACTAGTAGTAGTAGAAATTGTAGCAGTGGAAATGGACAAAAGGAATGGTAGCCGTTGATGAACTTTGTTGGGAGCATCTCCTATCACATAGAATTCTCTCCCAGAAGATCTCCTCTAAATGCAATGGCTACTTTCACTTCAAGAAGCAAGCAAAAGCCTGGCTCTTCCCCCAGACCTTTGATGCCAAACACATAACTAGCTGCATTCTGGAAAGCAGTGGAAACCTCATCCCCGCCATAAATTAAAATCAAACGGCCTGGCTTCATGTATGAGTGACCTAAACATTCTGTTTGGCTGAGATTCTTTTGATTTCTCTTGTCAACAGATTAATTACGGAGGCCACAAAAGATGTCTGGAAGTCTTATAGAAGGACAGCTTTTCTCTCACATAACTATGGGAGCTTGCTGGGTAGAGTGGATGGGCCATAAGGTCCTTTGCTGTCACTTCTATGTTTCTATGTTAAGTACCTCCATTTCTAGGGATGTGGATTTCTTTGAAATAAATGGGTAAAATGCAACAAATAAACCATTTTCTTCTCATTTGTGGAGCCTTAAAATGAATGGAGGGTACCTATAAATATAAAAAAAAATTTTGGTTTTATTTGCTTATGTTTCCTATGCAAGTCTTTGTGCTGCTGTGAAATTGGTAACTATATCAACCAAGCAATACCTGTGAGGTAGTATTCTGAACAGAGCCAAGGTGGGAAACGTAACCAAATAGACTGGATGGAGGTCTAATCAATGTGAAGCATTTTTAAAACTAGTCTATAGCTGGCACTTGGATCAGATGATGCTGATATCTTCCCAATAAAAGGTCTGAGCATATGCAAAAAACTCCATTTTCTCTAATGAATTTCACAGGGAAATGTATTTTTGAATGCTCCGTTACAGTGAAAGAAAAGGTTCTTAAAAGAAAAGAGTGATGCATTTTGACATTGGAAAATGATGTTTCGTTTTGTTCACTGCTGTAGTGACAGTGTTCTCACTATATGTGAGAGAGAGACAGAGGAGCTGTGTTCTGTCTATTCACTGAGATATGGCAGTGGAGTCAGTGATCAGCAGTGCTTTGTTTGTCTCTGTCTGTCTCTGCACAGTGCACGGCTTATAGTGAGAGAACATAAAAGCAGCCTGGCCAGCCTTGCCAGCTTCTTCTCTGTCTGACAGTTTCATTTATGTTGCCAAAAGGAGTCAGTTAGTGGTGCACACTCTCATACACTGTGTATGTCTGTGGATCTTCTCGAAAATGGACTACTGTAATTCACTGCTTCACGGTCTCCCAGTCTACACCCTAAAGCCTTTTCAACTGTTACAGAATGCTACAGCAAGGTGTCTCACTAAATCCAACAAAAGAGATCATATAACACCAATTCTAAAGAAGCTCCACTGGCTCCCAATCAAATCTCGAATCCTGTTTAAACTTCTATCAATCACCCACAAAGCCATATTCAACAACACTCCACTGGACCTCAGAATCCCTCTTCAGCTTCACACCTCTTCCCGACCGCTAAGATTAGCACAAAGAGGAACTCTACATGCACCTCCCATGAAAACATCTTTAAGTAAAAGAGCTCTATCCACAGCAGGCCCCAAACAGTGGAATCTGCTTCCTCCGGAGCTAAGGCTGATACATTGCCCCAACACGTTCAAAAAAAGACTCAAGACATGGCTATTCGGTCAAGCATTCCCTTAACTTACTTAGTCTTCCACAGCTCCCATAGACTGTTTTCATACTGTTGATGTCCAGAACCTATGCTCATGTTTTTACTCATCAATAAGAAATTTCTCCCTCCTCCCTCCCTCCACGAACAACCTTCCTTCCCCCTCCCCCCCATTAGCAAACCTCCCTCCCCATGCGCTAGTCTCGCTCTAATAGTGCATACTGCTACTGTTCCTAGTTATGTCATGTTATATTATCCAAGTTGTTCACTCCCTTGTTCATTGTAAGACATATGTTGTCATTGTTTTCTACTTGTTATAATGTAAACCGGAGTGATAAGTAATTCTGTTACCTGAACTTCAGTATAAAAAAAAGTTATAAATAAATAAATGTCTGAGAAAGAGAGCAACATTTTTGCACATAATGTGAGGGTTATCCCTTATCAGACAGCAGAGACTGAATTTGTGCCACTAGCAAGCAGCTAACTCTTCTTGGCAGTGCTTGCTAAGCAAGGACCTGCTCTCCAGGTGATGCATTGTCCTCTCGCACTGAGGACAGGTCTCCCAGGGCTACTGCCCAGGAGGGAAGGGTTAGGTCGGCCGTCATAGTTGGTGATTCGATTATTAGAAATGTAGATAGCAGGGTGGCTGGTGGAAGTGAGGACCGCCTGGTAACTTGTTACAAAAATCCCTTAACTTCTGGAACTTGTTACAAAAATCCCTTAACTTCTTGGTAACCGCCTGGTAACTTGTTACAAAAATCCCTTAACTTCTGGAACAACTGCTTTCAGGAAATAAGCTCCCTCCTTGCTAAGCTTAACCTAGTCATCAATAAAGACAAGACTGAATTCCTCATCATCTCCCAATATGATAACCTCCTCACTAGTAAAACAACCAATCACCCAGAGGACCAATCACAGGACGAAAACCACTCTCTCCCTAACTCCCACTCAACCACTCCGGACAACCTCAAAAATACGTCGCATGTAAGAGACCTAGGCGTGCTCTTGGACAACAGGCTGAACCTCAAAGGGTTATTAACAAACAACTGACGGACTTTTTAGAAGACCACAATGTCCTCCACACTCAACAGTTCGGCTTTCGTAAAGCCCGAAGTACCGAAACCTTACTACTGGCCATGACAGACACCATGCTTAAAGGTATGGATCATGGAAACTCGTACCTACTCGCCCTATTAGACATCTCAGCTGCCTACGATACAGTCAACCATCAAATACTAATGACCCGCCTAGCAGAAATAGGCATCGCCGGCACAGCCCTCTCATGGCTCTCCTCCTACCTCACTCACAGAGAATACCTAGTAAAAATCGACAAACACGAATCCTCACGCATACCTATCACACAAGGTGTACCCCAAGGTTCATCCCTATCCTCCACCCTCTTTAATATTTACCTCCTACCCCTATGCCACCTCCTCTCTGACCTAGGCCTGAAGTTCTTCCTTTATGCAGATGACGTGCAGATTCTCATCCCGTTTCAAGGGTCCACTAGCGAACCCTTGCAACGCTGGGAATCTAGCCTCGCCACCATAAGCACATTTTTATCTGATCTCCATCTAGCTCTAAATACCTCAAAAACAGAACTACTCATCATCTCCAATCAACCAGAACGCTTCACTCTCCCCATGCGACAGAACACTCCTCAAAAGACAACCACAACCCTCCCTCAGGCCCAGTTTGTAAGAGACCTGGGCGTCTTTATAGATCAGCACCTAAGTTTTAAACCCCACATCAAAACCCTTCTTAAGGGGGGTTTCTATAAACTTAACATCCTAAAAAAACTCAAACCCCTCCTCCACACCCATGATTTCCGCACAGTCGTACAGACCACCATGCTCGCGAAATTAGACTATTGTAACTCCCTGCTACTAGGACTCCCCAACACCACCATCAAACCCCTCCAGATTCTACAAAACTCCATGGCTAGAATCATAACCGGTACGCGTAAAAGGGACCACATCACCCCCATACTAAAAGACCTACATTGGTTGCCCATCTCCTTCCGCTCACAATACAAAACCCTCACCATCCTTCACAACACCCTACATAAACACAACCACAACTGGCTCGATGAAATGCCTCGCTACCGCTCCTCCAACCGCCCCCACAAGAACAACCCACACAGGCACTCTCCACATCCCATCCCTCAAAACAGCACACTCAACCCACACCAGAGGGAGAGCCTTCTCCGTCGCTGGCCCCACCCTCTGGAACTCCCTCCCCACCTTCCTACGCCAAGAGACATCCTTTCACAACTTTAAGAAAGGAGTCAAAACATGGCTATTCCGACAGGCCTACCCTGACACAAACCAAACTTAATATCTCCGCACCTTAGCCCCCCCCCTGCACGACCTGACACCCTGCGCCCCCCCCCCAGGTCCCCCCCGCCCGGCCTTTCACCCTCTCTCTCAGCCCGCCTGATCCCCTCCCCTCCTCCCCTAGCCACCTCCCTTTATCCTCGACACCCAGCCACCTCCCTACCCCCCCCCTTTTTTTCCCCTTTTCCCCTGCCCTCCACACCCCCTACTTACCCTTGAAGAAACCCTTCCCAGTAATTACCTCCTGTTTCAATTGTTCCTTATTCCTATTTAATCAAATGTTTCCTGTACATTAGGCATCTGTACATAGCATTCCTCTTTTCCGCTTTATTCCCTCCCTTTTACCTCTGTTATCTATACCTCTCCCCCCTTCCCCCCTTATCCCCCTTTCCCACCCACCTCCTGCCCCTTCCCTTTCTCCCCCCCCTACCCCCCTCAAATCTCTATTCCTTGGTTCCATTTATTGTTTATTTTGTTGTATTTGGTTTTGGGTTTGTTTTTGCTCTTGCGTTAGTTTTTTCATACTGTTTTATTGTCATTTTGTTATACTGTATCTCCCACCTGAGTTCATTGTAAACCGGCATGATGTGCTTCACGAATGTCGGTAGATAAAAGTTAATAAATAAATAAATAAATAAATAAAAGATTTGTCAACAATACGGCTAAGGAGTGCTTTTCAAATTACAAGTGCTGAAAAAGCTTAAACCTCTTCTGCACGCATATGATTTTCGCCTAGTTCTGCAAGCAATTATCCTCACAAAAGTCAATTACTGCAATTCGTTGCTGCTTGGTCTCCCTGCTGTCACCATCAAGCCTCTCCAGATGTTACTGAACTCAGCCGCCAGGATCCTAACGAACTCAAAAAAGAGGGATCACATCACACCAATCCTCTACAACCTCCACTGGCTCCCTATTAAATATAGAATCCTCTACAAAGTTCTGACCACCATGCACAAAACCCTACACAACTTAGCACCTATTGAGCTCACCTTCCAGCTTCACCCTAACAACTCCTCCAGACCGATTAGAAGTGCATACTAGGGATGTGAATCGTTTTTCAACGATTAAAATTATCGTCCGATAATGTTTATATCGTCTTAAATCGTTATAGAACACGATACAATAGAAATTCTAACGATTTATCGTTAAAAATCGTTAAATCGTGTTAGTGCGCACTAACTTGAGTTAGTGCGCACTAACTCCCCGTTAGTGCGCACTAACTCGATTTAGTGCGCACTAACTGAAAATGATACAAATAAACACTTTCCAGGTCACTGAAGGTCAGTTAGGAATGAATATGTGTTCCTATTGGCTGGCTGCCCTCTTATCTATTGATATTACCAAGGTTACCACTGAGGTGATGGTTGGGGGGATGGGAAATGGAACTGGAAACTAATGAACACCAACAGAAAATGAAACAAAGTGTTCACACTTCCCAGGTCAGTAAAGGTCACTTAGGAATGAATATGTATGTATGTATTCCTATTGGCTGGCTGTGCTCTTATCTATTGATGTTACCAATATGGTTGGGGGGATGTGAAATGGAAACAGTTGGAAGCTTGACAAAAAAAGTAATGTAATGATCAGCACTCACGTGACTAGAACTTGTTTGTTTATTATTTTTGTTAGCAGGCACCTGAAATGCTAGTGCATGTTGAATTTGCCAATCACTGTGCATTTTAGAAAGGTGGTCCTGGCTGGAACTGTACATAGTTCAAATATATGTAATTGATTGTTGGTAAGTGTATTTTTTAAGTAGCCACACTGGCACCAGTATGTTTACTTTTCCTCCTACTTAACTCACTAGCTCAGCTTTGTAAGAAGGGCTTCTCTGCTTGTGTGTTGTTTTTGTTTGGTGTGAGGAGAGCAGAAACATCAGATCTTTATTCAATCTACTACAGTCATCTCTTACAGTGCCCTATCCCTATTAATACCAGGAGTGTTGTGATCTTCCTGCACACAGTGCCCTAACCCTGATACCAGTCTGAGACAGCTCCCTCCCTGCATTACTAGTGAGAGGCTGGCTTCACAGACAGGGGGGAGCTGCCTGACCCTCACTCCTGACTTCCCCCATGTCCCAGCTAGTGAATGGTGTGTGGGTGAGGGGGGGGGGGGGGAGGATGGTGAAGTCTGAGACAGCTCCCTCCCTGCATTACTAGTGAGAGGCTGGCTTCACAGACAGGGGGGAGCTGCCTGACCCTCACTCCTGACTTCCCCCATGTCCCAGCTAGTGAATGGTGTGTGGGTGAGGGGGGGGGGGGGGGAGGATGGTGAAGTCTGAGACAGCTCCCTCCCTGCATTACTAGTGAGAGGCTGGCTTCACAGACAGGGGGGAGCTGCCTGACCCTCACTCCTGACTTCCCCCATGTCCCAGCTAGTGAATGGTGTGTGGGTGAGGGGGGGGGGGGAGGATGGTGAAGTCTGAGACAGCTCCCTCCCTGCATTACTAGTGAGAGGCTGGCTTCGCAGACAGGGGGGAGCTGCCTGACCCTCACTCCTGACTTCCCCCATGTCCCAGCTAGTGAATGGTGTGTGGGTGAGGGGGGGGGGGGAGGATGGTGAAGTCTGAGACAGCTCCCTCCCTGCATTACTAGTGAGAGGCTGGCTTCACAGACAGGGGGGAGCTGCCTGACCCTCACTCCTGACTTCCCCCATGTCCCAGCTAGTGAATGGTGTGTGGGTGAGGGGGGGGGGGGGAGGATGGTGAAGTCTGAGACAGCTCCCTCCCTGCATTACTAGTGAGAGGCTGGCTTCACAGACAGGGGGGAGCTGCCTGACCCTCACTCCTGACTTCCCCCATGTCCCAGCTAGTGAATGGTGTGTGGGTAAGGGGGGGGGGGGAGGATGGTGAAGTCTGAGACAGCTCCCTCCCTGCATTACTAGTGAGAGGCTGGCTTCACAGACAGGGGGGAGCTGCCTGACCCTCACTCCTGACTTCCCCCATGTCCCAGCTAGTGAATGGTGTGTGGGTGAGGGGGGGGGAGGATGGTGAAGTCTGAGACAGCTCCCTCCCTGCATTACTAGTGAGAGGCTGGCTTCACAGACAGGGGGGAGCTGCCTGACCCTCACTCCTGACTTCCCCCATGTCCCAGCTAGTGAATGGTGTGTGAGTGAGGGGGGGGGGGGAGGATGGTGAAGTCTGAGACAGCTCCCTCCCTGCATTACTAGTGAGAGGCTGGCTTCGCAGACAGGGGGGAGCTGCCTGACCCTCACTCCTGACTTCCCCCATTTCCCAGCTAGTGAATGGTGTGTGGGTGAGGGGGGGGGAGGATGGTGAAGTCTGAGACAGCTCCCTCCCTGCATTACTAGTGAGAGGCTGGCTTCACAGACAGGGGGGAGCTGCCTGTCCCTCACTCCTGACTTCCCCCATGTCCCAGCTAGTGAATGGTGTGTGGGTGAGGGGGGGGGGTGGATGGTGAAGTCTGAGACAGCTCCCTCCCTGCATTACTAGTGAGAGGCTGGCTTCACAGACAGGGGGGAGCTGCCTGACCCTCACTCCTGACTTCCCCCATGTCCCAGCTAGTGAATGGTGTGTGGGTGAGGGGGGGGGGGGGGAGGATGGTGAAGTCTGAGACAGCTCCCTCCCTGCATTACTAGTGAGAGGCTGGCTTCGCAGACAGGGGGGAGCTGCCTGACCCTCACTCCTGACTTCCCCCATGTCCCAGCTAGTGAATGGTGTGTGGGTGAGGGGGGGGGGGGGGGAGGATGGTGAAGTCTGAGACAGCTCCCTCCCTGCATTACTAGTGAGAGGCTGGCTTCACAGACAGGGGGGAGCTGCCTGACCCTCACTCCTGACTTCCCCCATGTCCCAGCTAGTGAATGGTGTGTGGGTGAGGGGGGGGGGGGGGGAGGATGGTGAAGTCTGAGACAGCTCCCTCCCTGCATTACTAGTGAGAGGCTGGCTTCACAGACAGGGGGGAGCTGCCTGTCCCTCACTCCTGACTTCCCCCATGTCCCAGCTAGTGAATGGTGTGTGGGTGAGGGGGGGGGGGTGGATGGTGAAGTCTGAGACAGCTCCCTCCCTGCATTACTAGTGAGAGGCTGGCTTCACAGACAGGGGGGAGCTGCCTGACCCTCACTCCTGACTTCCCCCATGTCCCAGCTAGTGAATGGTGTGTGGGTAAGGGGGGGGGGGGGAGGATGGTGAAGTCTGAGACAGCTCCCTCCCTGCATTACTAGTGAGAGGCTGGCTTCACAGACAGGGGGGAGCTGCCTGACCCTCACTCCTCCGGGGTATTGTGATCTTCCTGCACACAGTGCCCTATCCCTGATACCAGGGGTGTTGTGATCTTCCTGCATGCAGTGCCCTATCCCTATTAATACCAGGAGTGTTGTGATCTTCCTGCATGCAGTGCCCTATCCCTATTAATACCAGGAGTGTTGTGATCTTCCTGCATGCAGTGCCCTATCCCTGATATCGGGATGTGTGCAAGAAGATCACAACACCCCCGGTATCAGGAATAGGGCACTGTGTGCAGGAAGATCACAACACCCCCAGTATCAGGAATAGGGCACTGTGTGCAGGAAGATCACAACACCCCTGGTATTAGGGATAGGGCACTGTGTGCAGGAAGATCACAACACTCCTGGTATTAATAGGGATAGGGCACTGTGTGCAGGAAGATCACAATACCCCTGGTATCAGGGTTAGGGCACAAGTTCTAGTCACATTGACTGATCACATTACTTGTTTTGTCAAGCTACCAACTGTTTCCATTTCCCATCCCCCATATACTGTCAGTAGGAAACTTGGTAACATGAATAAATAAGAGGGCAGCCAATAGGAATACATATTCATTCCTAAACTGACCTTAACTGACCTGAAAAGTGTCAAATTGTATCATTTTCAGTTAGTGCGCACTAACTCCCAGTTAGTGCGCACTAACTCCCGTTAGTGTGCACTAACTCGAGTTACTGCGCACTAATCGGAAAAAACGATTTTTAACGATTTTTTAACTAAAAAATCGTGCCTAAGACGATTTTCTTGCCCTGCCACACGATTTCTATCGTTAAGACGATATGGAAAACGATTCACATCCCTAGTGCATACCAAGGCACTCTTTTCGTTCCTCAAGCTAAAACATCTCTAAGGAACAGAGCCCTATCCACAGCAGGTCCTAAGCAATGGAACACTCTCCCACCTGACCTCCGACAGGACCCCTGCCAAATTTCTTTCAAGAAAAAACTCAAAACTTGGTTATTCAAACTAGCGTTTCCAGATCCCGCATATTAACCAATCATATTCTCACCTTATTTCTCACCCAGCCCATTCTCCCTAACAGTCTGACTTGACACTATGTGCTCTCAAACCCGCTCTTCCTCACCCTAATCCCACGTTTCCCATTTGAGATCAACAGACTCCCTCTGTCCTTTGCAAGCCCTTGGTACCACATCCTTTTCCTCTCTCCCTTTTATTCAACCTAGCCCAAGTACTTGAATCGACCGCTTGTATAAATGTTTTGCTATGTGATTTCAATCTGTTTAAATTATTATTATTTAAGTTTTGTTTTAAATTATTATTTAAGTTTTAAATTGTTACCTAAGTTGCACACTATGTTACTTAAAGTTTTGCTTAGTTGTATCTTGTTTTTTGTAAAGCCCACCGGCAAGTTCTTACTGTTCATTGTAAACCGGTTTGATTTGTATCCAATGCAAAAAGATCGGTATATAAAAGCTAAAAATAAATAAATAAATAAATAACTTGCCTGCCTGGTGTGAAGGTGGCGGACCTCACGCGTCACCTAGATAGGATTTTAGACAGTGCTGGGGAGGAGCCGGCTGTCGTGGTACACGTGGGCACCAACGACATAGGAAAATGTGGGAGGGAGGTTCTGGAAGCCAAATTTAGGCTCTTAGGTAGAAAGATTAAATCCAGAACCTCCAGGGTAGCATTCTCTGAAATGCTTCCTGTTCCACGCGCAGGTCACCAGAGGCAGGCAGAGCTCCGGAGTCTCAATGCGTGGATGAGACGATGGTGCAAGGAAGAGGGATTCAGTTTTGTAAGGAACTGGGGAAACCTTTGGGGAAAGGGGAGACTTTTCTGAAAGGACGGACTCCACCTTAACTAGAGTGGAACCAAGCTGCTGGCACTAACTTTCAAAAAGGAGATAGAGCAGCTTTTAAACTAGAACAAGGGGGAAAGCCAACAGTCACTCAGCAGTGCATGGTTCGGAGAAATGTATCCTTGAAGGATACTAATGAAACAGGAGAGTTAGGGCACCCCAACAGAGAGGTTCCATTAAAAGCAAACATAGTCCATGTGCCTATATGTAAAAAATCACCAAAGCTAATGAGTTCCGAATTATCCCAAACAACTGAAAAGCAGGTTGTTAAAACAAGCAAAAACCACACTTTGAAATGTCTGTATGCCAATGCCAGAAGTCTAAGAAGTAAGATGGAAGAGTTAGTGTATAGCAGCAAATGATGAGATTGACATAATTGGCATCACAGAGACTTGGTGGAAAGAGGATAACTAATGGGACAGTGCTATATCAGGGTACAAATTATATCTCAATGATAGGGAGGATCTAATGCTGCATTGGGATCTCCACCTCTGGGATTCATAGACACATGATCCATGACACGCCACTGTAAACTTTGAAACAAATTTTTTTTTCTAAACAATGAGCCACCATTGGTGCTAACATTTTGCCCGTTGTAATACAGCTTCGATGTTCTGTCAATCGCACCCGAATGTTGCGTTTGTGTGACCAATATAATAAAGATTACATGGACAAATTATTAAGTAAATGACTCAAGTGGATAGACTTTCAGTATACTGACGAGCCGTATAAATGTTCCAATGTTTATCAGTCCATCTTAAACCTGTAACAGCTTGACTGCACAACGAGCAGTTCTGACATGGCCAATGGCCTATTTATTTATTTATTTATTTAAAGGCTTTTATATACCGGAGTTCATGCACTTGTGCATACCACTTCGGTTTACACAGAACAAGGAACAGAAAATTACATCAAACAGATTGAACAATTAAACAAATATACAATTACATCCAACAATTGGGTATAAATAACATGGCTAACTTAGTAGGAACTTAGAGTTTGAGGTAAAGGAGAGAAATAGTACCAAGTGGTAACAGAACAATGTAAATGGCTAAATAATAAATATAAATAGTAAATACAAATTCTTATAATAAATACAGGTGTTTACAGATTACAGTCTTCATGAAAAGTTTACGTCTACAGAATAGGGTTAAGTAAATAAGAACTGGCGGTTATTTCTATAGGAGTGAAGACTTCAAAAACTGAGGTTACATCTGGATTAAGAGGTATTGGTGTAGCATGCTCAAATATTTAATGATTTGGAATTGTGAGACCAAGGATAAAATTAGGAGTTGTTTGATATGATTATAAAAGCGAGAATGATTCAAGTTCTGGGATGTGGTTCTGAGCTAGACCTTTAAGTGTAGGCTTTTGTAAAGAGCCAGGTCTTGAGTTTCTTTTGAATGTTCGAGTACACGTTTCGAGGTGAATGTCCGTGGGGAGGGCATTCCAATGAAGGGGGCTGGCAGTCGAGAATGCACGTTTCTTGAGTGAGGACTTGGCTGAAGGTACGTGTAAGGTGCCTAAGTATCTGTTTCTGATTGGTCTTGAAGACTCGTGTAGGCGAAGTGGAAAGCTTAGATCTAGCGACGTTTGTGAATGGATGTTCTTGTGTGTTATAGTTAGCACTTTGAAGATGATTCTGGATCTGATGGGGAGCCAGTGTAAGTGTTTTAGTATGGGTGTTATGTGTTCACTTCTGCTTGTGTTAGTAAGAATCCTTGCGGCGGAGTTCTGCAACATTTGTAGAGGTTTTGTGGTTATTTATTTATTTATTTATTTCGGATTTTTATATACCGACATTCTCAATACAAGTATCGAATCAGGTCGGTTTACATATAACAAAACTTTCGCACAAAAGGCGTTACATGGAACAGCGTTTCTTAACATATAACGTATAACATATTGCATTTAGCATATAACCTATAACATATGGATATTAATAATAGATTAAATTAAATATTACATAGATAATAATAATAAAATAATAGTAACTCGTCAACAGGACGTAGGTGAATGCTCGGCATGATTATAGCGAGAATAAATATCTAGAAAAAAAAAAAATTAAAGGGTAGACTAAATTGAGATTTGAGGGTACACAGACCATGTTGATGTGCAAAGTATGCGAGAAATCCATGAGTTAAGGAAGACAGATGAATCAGAGAAGAAGTCTTTAAGAAGTCTTTAAGAAGTCTTTAAGGTGAGAAGTTCAGATCCGACGTAGTTGAGTCTTGAAGGGGGGTAAAGGTGAAACTGGATCTGGTGTTGAGCTATTTTTCTTTTGGCCGGTGTCTAAGTAAACTTGTGATTCTGTATATGTTTGCCTGAAAAGCCACGTTTTTAGATTTTTCTTAAAAGTTAGATGGCAGGTTATGGTTGGAAGGTCTATAAGCAGAGAGTTGCAGTAATCGATCTTGGAAAATAGTATTGTTTGGAGGACTGTTCTGAAGTCCTGAAAATGCAGGAGAGGTTTCAGCTTTTTCAGAATATGTAGTTTATAATAGCATTCTTTCGTTGTGTTCTTGACAAATTCTTTGAGGTTCAGCCTTTTGTCTAAGGTGACCCCCAGGTCTCTTACTTGAGTGGAATTGATCATTGGTGGTGAGGTTAGGTTGTTGGTAGGCTGAAGGTTCTCATCTGGAGTGATAAGCAAAAGTTCTGTTTTTGACGTATTAAGTACTAGGTTAAGGCTAGATAGGAGTGAGTTTATGGACTGTAGACAATTGTTCCAGAAGTTGATGGTGCTGGAGATGGAGTCAGTGATTGGCAGCAGAATCTGAACATCGTCTGCGTATATGAAGTGTGTGACCTTAAGACTTGAGAGTAGATGACATAGGGGGAGAAGATAGATGTTAAAGAGGGTGGGGGAGAGAGAGGATCCTTGGGGAACTCCGAAAGAGGATTTGACCGGGAGGGAATCCTTGTTGCTGATTCTGACCTTGAAAGTCCTATTGTGTAGGAAGGATCTGAACCATTCCAGGGCTGATCCTGAGATGCCTATGTCTGAGAGCCGGTCGATCAGGATAGAGTGTTTTACGGTATCAAACGCAGCTGATAGGTCGAGGAGAATCAGGAGGTATGGGGTCTTTTTCTCCAGATCTACGAGGACTCTGTCAGTTAGAGAGGTTAGGAGGGATTCCGTACTAAGGGATTTGCGGAATCCGAATTGGGCTGTTGTGAGTATTTTATGCTCTTCTAGGTATTCAGATAACTGTTTGTTGACTATCCTCTCCATAAATTTGGCTACAAATGGAAGGTTAGCTATGGGGCGAAAATTAGCTGGGTCTGTAGGGTCCAAGTTGGGTTTTTTGAGGAGAGGTTTGAGGGTGGCTAGTTTCAGGATGTCTGGTACTAGTCCTTGGGTTAGCAAGCTATTAATTATCTCTGCTAAGGGCTTCGCTATGATGTTCGGGATGGTGAGTAGGAGTTTAGCAGGGATGGAATCTGTCGGGTGAGTGGAGGGTTTCATCTTTTTGAGAGTCATTTCAATTTCAAGTGAGGAGATAGGTTCGAATGAATCAAGGTTTATGTTCTGGTTGCGTGAAGGAGTGATGATAGAAGGAGGTACTGTGTTACTGGTTGCCAGAGGGGCCATTAGCTTGAGAATTTTGTTTTCAAAAAATTGAGCAAGCTCTGTGCATCTTGATTGTGCTTGATCATCTGGGATAGTTGGTGAGGTGGGTTTTGTGAGCTCTGAGACATATGTGAACAGTGCTTTGGGATCAAAGGAAAAATTGTGAATTTTGTGTGCATAAAAATCTCTCTTTGTGTGAAGGATGTTGTTTCTGTAGTTGTGCATGAGGGTTTTGTACTCATTCAGTGTAGTGTTGGAAGGATTCCTCCGCCATGCGTGTTCTTTTTTTCTCAATTCTAATTTGATGGTTTTTAGTTCCTGCGTGAACCATGGTTTTTTGGTTTTGCAGGCTGGGTTGATCTCTTTGGGTTTTTGAGGGCAAAGTTTTTCTGCCACCTTGTTCGTAATGTTGTGCCATGACGAGGTGGCTGTTTCTGCGTCTGAAAGGTCAAGATTGGTGAGTTCCGAAGATAGGAGAGAGGTGAGGTCCTCTCTAGAGCATGAGTTCCTGTAGTGAATTGTGGTTTTGGTGTTTGGAGATATGGGGTTGTCCTTGATACAGAGATTAGTTGTTATCATCAGGTGATCTGACCATGGGATAGGGGAGCATTGTGGTGGGGAAGATTGTGAAAGGCCTGAGTTGATGAATATAAGGTCCAGAGTGTGCCCTGCTTTGTGCGTGGGACCTTTAACAATTTGAGAGAAGCCCATAAATAAATAAATAAATAAATAAATAGAGGAAAGGAGGAGCAGAGGTGATTATGATACAGACTTTCAGATACTTGAAGGGTTTTAATGATCCAAAGACAACGGAAAAAAATCAGCAGAACCAGGGGTCACGACTTGAAGCTCCAGGGAGGAAGACTCAGAACCAATGTCAGGAAGTACATCTTCACAGAGAGGGTAGTGGATGCCTGGAACGCCCTTCCGGAGAAAGTGGTGAAGACCAGAACTGTGAAGGACTTCAAAGGCGCGTGAGATAAACACTGTGGATCCATAAAGTTTAGAGGATGTGAATGAAGAGAGGGTGGCTTGCGGGCTACTACTCGGGCCGAAACAGTAAAAAACATGGGAGAGAGGGCGAGCGCACGCTCTCCTATGGTTGGATTAGCACTGGCATCTGGTATTGAAGCAAGAAACGAATGGGTGACTACTCCAATATTTTTACCACGGCTATATGTCACTATAGGTGTATCCTCAAACAATTTGTACAATGATGCCTATTATGATGGTCAAAATATATGGGTCCATATAATTGCTGTTAAATTGGGGGAATTCAGTTGTTAATACGAGTTTGGAAGCATTGAGCAGCATTTCCCATCTAAAAAGAGAGGTTGTTCAGAGCAAATATATTCGGGCAGATTTTAAAAGCCCTGCTCGCGTAAATCCGCCCGGAGGAAATCCTGCTGGACGCCGCAAGGGGGGAGCAGGGATGGCTTCCCCTGCGGTGAGCATCACAGGGACCCATGCTGGAGTGATGGGCCTCGAGTCAGGGCCTTCCCCCGGGACTCCCGCGGCGGTTCGCCGTCATGGGCAAGATAGGGGACCGCAGTCGTGGCCTACCACGGCCGCGGAACACCACATATCATTTACATACTTCATCAGGAAAAATAAGCCATGTAATATACAAATCAAACAAAAAAAAAAAGATACAAATATTCTTGAACAAACAAATTGCATACATGTGCTTATATTCGAGGAAATAGAAACATGACTCCTAGCTTGCTATATAGAGGAGTTCTAAAGTAAAACTAATCACCAAGAAAAACTGGTTTAACGTGTGATATCAGTTATCATTCTTTGAATTGACTTATTAGCCTACTGCGATGGAAGTAGTCACAATCCTAGCAAACAAAAAGGACTGAAGTTGCTCTACCGCCATAAACACATATCTCTCCTCATTTCGACTAATTAAACATCGACAAGGATATTTAAGCATAAACAAATATCCTAATGCTTGAACTTGATACCTGAAACTAAGAAACTCTTTTCTTCTGACCTGGGTCTGCCTAGACAAATCTGGAAAGATTTTTACTGTTTGACCATGAAAATCTTGACCCAAATTTAGGAAATAATTCCGCATAACCTTACTTATGTCTCCCTCAGAAATGAAAGAGAACAATAAGGTACCCCTGTCTAATACTTCAATCTCAGAGTTTTCAATAAATTGGGTCAGGGTTTCTAGGGCACATATACGATTTTTCCCAGTATTTTTTAATGATCTTGTCAGGAATAAAGCCTTGTTAACTAATGGCATTTGTTCACTTTCAAACTTTAAACAATCAGAAAAACACTTTTTTAATGTGCTTAGAGTGCTTTCACCCAAAGCTCTAGGGAAATCAGTGAACCTTAAATTTAAATGTTTGGAATAATTTTCCAAATGTTCCAGTCTTTTTGAATGGACTCCAATATCTTTAATAAGGTTCACATTGACAGTCTGAACTTAACATAGAAACATAGAAATGACGGCAGAAGAAGACCAAAAGGCCTATCCAGTCTGCCCAGTAAGCTTTCACACTTGTTTTTTTCTCATACTTAACTGTTATTCTTTGGCTCTTAGTAACCTTTTGGTTTCAATTCCCTTCCACCCCCGCCATTAATGTAGAGAGCAGTCCTGGAGATGCATCTAAGTGAAGTATCTAGCTTGATTGGTTAGGGGTAGTAACTGCCTCAATAAGCATGCTACTCCCATGCTTATTTGTTTACCCAGCCTGTGCAATTCAGTCATTGTTGGTTGTTGTCTGAATATAAATCCTCTTTTCTTCATTCCCCTCTGCCGTTGAAGCAGAGAGCTACGCTGAATATGCATTGAAGTGAAGTATCAGGCTTAATTGATTCGGGGTAGTAACCGCCATAACAAGCAAGCTACACCCATGCTTATTTGTTTACCCAGACTATGTAATTCATGCTTATTTGTTTACCCAGACTATGTAATCCAGTCCTTATTGGTTGTTGTCTGAATATAAATCATCTTTTCATTCATTCCCCCCTGCCGTTGAAGCAGAGAGCTATGCTGGATAAGCAGAGAGCTATGTTGGATATGCATTGAAAGTGAAGTATCAGGCTTATTTGGTTTGGGGTAGTAACTACGGTAACAAGCAAGCTACTCCCCGCTTTTTTGTGAATGCAAATCCATTTTTTTTCCCATATTTCCTCTTGCCGTTGAAGCATAGAGCAATGTTGGAGTCGCATTAACAGTGTGTATGTCTATCGAATAAGGGTATTATCGCCAGGTAGTTGTTGCATCCATCTCTGCTCGACGCCTTCACTCCACCCTCTCTACCTCTGTGGCAACTCCCTCCGGATCTGATGGACGGCTGCAGCCGTGGCATCTCCATGCCGTCTCCCTCCAGCGTCCTCGGACCGGCTCGACGCTACGGATCCGCCATATTGCCTGATGACATAGGGCATGCGCTCCGACTAATGTACCAGCAAGGGTGCGAACCACAGGGGCGTCCTCCAGAGCTGACGTCATCCGCTTCCAATATAAAATGTCTCAGTATTCGCTAACTAATTGAGTTAGCAAGGACAAGAATAGAGACTCGCTACGAATTCGTCCAAGCTACTCTGCCTCCTCGGACTTACCAGGGGTACCCGCTCCTCGGGGGCCTCGCTCTCTTTTCTCTATTTCAGATTGCAGATAGGAACCGGTACTCGCTCCTCGAGGGCCCATGTTCCTGAACACTGAAGATTCTCTACTGCCTGGAAGCTATCGCAGATACAGACATTTGTGAGTTACCATCGCTCTCTCAGAGCTTTCCCTAGAATCAGGTACTCGCTCCTCGAGGGCCTAACCCTTTCCAGCTACTGAGTCTCTTTAAGACCTTATGTGAGATTGGTTATCCAGTTCTGGCTATGAACACAGCATACCCTATTTACTCACTATCTACAGTTTCTCTACAGCTCAGCCACCCTGGGATCGCTGTTCCAGTACCTGAGGGATGTCAGCCCCGCCGGGCATATCAGCTCACTACTGCCACCTCTGGTGGTTCTACTAACCTGTCTAATAAAAGAATTATCTGTGTCTGTCTCCATAACCCAGCCTAGCCAGTGGTCCCTCTCAGGATATCCTCCTGGGGGCGCTGTCATCTGCCATCGGCCCAAGGATTCACCTATCTACCTTCCTCTACAGCTGAGTGCCTTCTCCAAGCACTCCGCTGGTACAGATTGCTACTCCTTCCATCAGGGGTCTTCAGCAACAGTTCATAACAGATTGTTATCTACTCCCTTTACAGGAACGGAGCATATCAGATTGCTAACTCCTCCTTCCACAGGAGTAGATTCACAGAAGATTGCTGACTCCACAGTCTATACCCTAACAAGAATGCCAACTCCTCCCTCTCCTGGAGAAGAGCATTACAGATTGCTAACTCCTCCCACCAAGGGAGCTGATTCATTACAGATTGCTAACTCCTCCCTCTCCTGGAGGAGATTCCTAACAGATTCCTAACAGATTTATAACAGATTGCTAACTCCTCCTCCAACAGGAGCATCCAGCATCGGAAACCTAACAGTAAGGCCGATACAGATTATGATACAGACTTTCAGATACTTGAAGGGTTTTAATGATCCAAAGACAAGGGAAAAAAATCTCCAGAACTGAGCACAGTACTCCAGGTGAGGCCTCACCAGGGACCTGTACAAGGGGATAATCACTTCCCTTTTCTTACTCGATATTCCTCTCTCTATGCAGCCCAGCATTCTTCTGGCTTTAGCTATCGCCTTGTCACATTGTTTCACCGACTTCAGATCGTTAGACACTATCACCCCAAAGTCTCTCTCCTGCTCTGTGCACATCAGCCTTTCCACTCCCCATATGCATGACTCTGCACTTCTTGGCATTGAATCTCAGCTGCCATATCTTTGACCACTCTTCCAGCTTCCTTAAATCCCGTCTCATTCTCTCTACTCCTTCTGGCGTGTCCACTCTGTTGCAGACTTTACTATCCAAGTCTGTTAGCTTTTCTCCCGTCTCTTTCATTTGTCTGTCTAGGTTTGGTTTGTTTGTCAAGAGTTCATTCTCCAACTTATTATGTTTAATCTCACAAACATTCACCAACTTTCCAATTGCAACCATTAAGTCCCAAAGTGTATCTAAGGTGACTACTGCTGGTTTTGAGGGTGGTACAAACAACTCACCCCCTGCCAGGACAGTTTGAAATCCTCCAGTTTCCTTCGTCTGGATTTCCCGCAGCCTGGTTTCCTCCTCGGCCGTGCAGACTGGAGACAACGATGTAATAAGCCTCTCAAATCTTTCAGGCCCTGGTGTTTGTACTGGGCTTGGTGAGAGCTGTTCTCCAGGCGCAGTTCCACTCCCTCAGCGTCCCCCTCCCTTCGGGAGAATGAGATCATCTCCCTGCATCGCCTCTTGGTATCCTGCCAGAATCATTGGCACCGGTGGGGGACTGCAATCCGGAGGGCTTAGAGGAGTATCCCCAGGTGGCGAAAGGACTCCTCCTCCCTTCACTACAGTGGGGTGTTCGCTCTCCTTTTCTGCCGACATTGGGGTGATGAAGGTATCGATCCTCTTTTGTTCCAAGGGTAAGTCGGGTGCAGGGGGGAACACTCGAACCTTTCCCTTACGTTTTGCAGGCATAATTTACAGGAAAACAATTTCAAGTGAGGAGCGACTTCTCCACACATCCTCTCATGCTGCCATCTTGGCTAGGAGTCTGTTTATTGGGGTTTTTAACATTCAGAGAAATGAGGTTTTTGCGGATTAAATATCCGATCTCCCCCAAAATATACATGGTTCCAAAGGTGCATAAAGATTTAAAAGACCCACTGGGATGCCCTATTGTCACAACAATAGGCTCTTTGTTGGAACCACTTTCCACTTTTGATGTTGTGATACAACCTTTTGTGACAGAAGCTTGTTCGTATTGTAAAGATACAAAACATAATATTAATACCTTACACATTAAACAGAACATAGATCAAGCTTTTTTAGTAATGTTGGACATCCAAGCATTATATACGAATATTCCACAGCAAGATACATTAAAGATACTCCTACAAGCCTTGGAGAAATGAGTGAGATCCCATTGCATTCCCACAGAATTTCTATACACAATAGCAGAATTGGCACTATGTGAAAATCTTTTTATTTTCCATGATGTCTAATACAAACAAATTTGCAGAACAGCGACGGGAGCAACCATGGCTCTGATTCTTGCCAATTTGTATGTAATATCATTTGAAGAAAATAGGCTCTATCAGGCTGTTCAATTCGAAAAAGTGAGCAATTGGATCAGATATATAAACAACATTTTTTTTCTATGGCATTCAGATGAAGAGAGCCTTATAGGTTTTCATCAGTGGCTAAACACATTAGATATCAACTTACAGTTCACCATGTCATACCATATACATACGATCAATTTTTAGATATTCAGATCGCAAAGGTTGATGGAAGATTGACCACATCATTGTATAGGAAAACGTGTGAGAGAAATACACTGTTGCATTATACCAGCTTCCATCCATATCACCTCCGCAAAAATTTGCAGGTGGGACAATTTTTACGTTTGAGACGGGTGTGCGATACAAAACAAGAGTTTATAGTACAAGCTGACCAACTCCAACAATGACTGTTAATGCGGGGATATCCCTATAAACATATTAAAATGGCATACAAGCATGCATATAATGCCGAAAGACATGTTAGATAAAGCATCTGAAAAAGTTGAATCTTCATTGGTGTGCACTATTCCTTATTCTAATAAAGTGGGCCAAATAGCATCACTTATTCGTTATCATCGGCTAATGTTGAAGACGCACAAAGTGTTTGAGGATACACCTATAGTGACATATAGCCGTGGTAAAAATATTGGAGATATAGTCACCCATTCGTTTCTTGCTTCAATACCAGATGCCAGTGCTAATCCAACCATAGGCCATTGGCCATGTCAGAACTGCTCGTTGTGCAGTCAAGCTGTTACGGGTTTAAGATGGACTGATAAACATGGGAACATTTATACGGCTCGTCAGTATACTGAATGTCTATCCACATGAGTCATTTACTTAATAATTTGTCCATGTAATCTTTATTATATTGGTCGCACAAAACGCACCATTCGGGTGCGATTGACAGAACATCAAAGCTGTATTACAATGGGTAAAATGTTAGCACCAATGGTGGCTCATTGTTTAGAAAAAAAAATTTGTTTCAAAGTTTACAGTGGCGTGTCATGGATCATGTGTCTATGAATCCCAGAGGTGGAGATCCCAATGCAGCATTAAATCTAAGGGAACAACAATGGATATTCCGAATGAATACAGTGGCTCCAGAAGGTTTAAACAGTGCAATAGAATGGAACTCTTTAAATTAGGATATCTAGTAGAAACATGTGACTAATGACATAAGTCACCAAGTTTGGAGCTTTGCAATATAGGCTCGGCGCGTGCAGGGCCGTTTTAGAAGGGTTACGTACTTACCTTATGCGCGTAACCCTTTTAAAATCCGGCCCTTAGGGAATAGCCACTGCTATTAATTGCATCAGTAGCATGGGATCTTCTTAGTGTTTGGGTAATTGCCAGGTTCTTGTGGCCTGGTTTGGCCTCTGTTGGAAACAGGATGCTGGGCTTTATGGGCCCTTGGTCTGACCCAGCATGGCAATTTCTTATGTTCTTATAAGAGGCAATGATAAATGAAATCTTCTAATTTTAATGGGTGAAGGATGTCACGACATGCACACATTTAAAAATATTAAAAAAAAATTTCTGAGGACTAACCTATGATTAAATATAAGGCAGAGTAATAAAGTCTAACAGCACTATACGATGATGCCTATTATGATGGTCAAAATATATGCGTCTAAATAGTTGCTGTTGAATTGGGGGAATTCAGTTGTTAATACGAGTGTAAATATTAGTAGTCATACTGGTCTTGGAAAAAATGTGATTGTTTGTAGGTTTGCTGTGATATATTTTATCGGACCAATATAAGAAGGACATCTGAAGAAGGAACCTATTTGACTCAGAAGACCGTGCACAATGATATCGTTGGAAAATTCTTAGGTATCGCAAGTTACAGTGCAGTTATTGATTTCTCTTAACTGGAACATCTTGGTGTACTCAGGAGAATAATTACATTAGCTATTGTGAGTCTCAGTTGATTATGTGTCCTCGTGGGATTCACATAGAATGCTTCATAAAGACCCTGACATTAAACCTTCACTGTACCTGCAGGAATGAGCAATGAAGCAAACGCCCAGAGAAAGGAAGATGCCATATGATTCTGGTGAGCTGGCAAAATGTGATTAATATTACAGTTGTATTTGTTTATTCATTTTAAAATGTTATATTCTGCTACAATCAACTTTCACTGTCCTGATTGGATTACAATAAAGCATCACTATTTAATTTAAATACAAACAGACATGCATTGCACAATATGACAAACATAAACATGCACATAGCTAAAATATCACAAAATAGTACATTAAGAAGCCATGAAATGTAGTACAGTCAGGAATAGATGAATGGTAGACTCGACAATAGAATATTGATTGAATGGTAGGTATAGTAATATTACATCAATTGATAGATAATAGCAATACATGATAGATGAGAGCATAAAATGGATGGCTATAGAGACAGATGGATAGAGAGATAGACAGATAGATAGACTCCAGATACAATAAAGAGAAGATATATTTCTTCACGAAAAGGGTGGGAAGATGTATGGAATAGTCTCCCAATGGAGGTGGTGAGTTAAAAACTGTAACAGAATTCAGAAGGGCAATAGACAGATCAATACAATCCTTAGCAGAGTGGAAATATGGGTAAGGATGGTGTATTTTTTATTTGTATTTAATTTTTACTATTTATTTAATTCATTTATATACTGCATTACCAGTGCAAACTATAAAGCGGCTTACAATAAACCAACATGAGGTAGAGTAAATGAGAAGACTTGGTGAGTCCGGTCACCAGTGTCCATGCTTTTAATTTTCTTTAAGCTTTTGTATGCAATGCGTGATACAATAAATCTCAAATATTTACTACATTACTGCATATCAGCGGGTTTAGCACTGATAAGTAAAGAGAGGAGGGGAGTCTTTAGAGGGATCTATAGAGAGGGACAGAGCTGATGACGAGTCATTTCACTCAGAGCATGCAGCAAGAGGAAAAGGTCTCCTAAGAGATGTGGCCAGAGGAGATACAGAGACCTGGAAAAAGATGGACTAGAAAAACGTTTGGGCAGGTCCATGAGACAGCAGCAGCTTGATGGCCAAGTTTGAAATCTAATAGGGGAATTTTAAACTGGGAGACCTTCATCGGCAGGGAGCTGATAGAGATCTCAAAGGACTGAGTGATGCATCCAGGTAAGCAGTAGCATTCTATGCCCACTGAAGACAAGACAGGAGAACTTGGAAGGCCAGAGAAAAGAGTAGTCAAGATACAGAGAAAATGAAAGGATGATTAAGAATGTTGGAATGGTAGCAGAAGCAGAGTCAAATTAATGATGAACAGAAATAATATAGGACAGGGTATGAAAGACAGATTTATAGATATTAGAGAAGTGAGAGCAAAATATATTAGGATATGAAGGCTAGCACCATGACTGCTAACAGAAGGGGCACCAAATGAACAAGAAGATGTAGAATTATGGTTGGTAATGGATACTCTTCAGAGCTGGAAGTCTATGCGGTGGCTGACGAAGCATTAGAAGAGCCTTGCTTCTCCTGGCAGCTTTACCATCATGTTTTTACTACAGCTAACTATTATAGGTTCTGGGGCATACCAAAGCAGGTGCAAATTTAACAGTTCTGAGGAAAATCTGCACTCAGGTACATCTGACAGGTGTCAAACCTTTGCTAATTCAACCCCTTTTCATGTCTGCTACCATGTGTCCAATGTATATGCACATACCTTTCAACCCCTTTTTACATCTGTGTCCATTATATGCACACATATCTTTCAACCCCTTCTTACGTCTGTGTCCAATATCTGTGCACTTATCTTTTTATCCCTTTTTACGTCTGTGTCCAATAAATGCGCAATCATCCTTCAACCCCTTCTTACGTCTGTGTCCAATATATGTGCAATCATCTTTCACTCTCTTTTTACGTCTGTGTTCATTGTATGTGCACTCATCTTTCAACCCCTTTTACATCTGTGTCCAATGTATGCGCACTTATCTTTCCACCCTTTTTACGTCTGTGTCCAATGTATGCGCACTTATCTTTTGACCCCTTTTACGTTTGTGTCCAATGATTGCACACTTATCTTTTGACCCCTTTTACATCTGTGTCCAATGTATGCACTTATCTTTTGACCCCTTTTACGTCTGTGTCCAATGTATGCACACACATCTTTCCACCCCTTTTACGTCTGTGTTCATTGTACGCACACACATCTTTCGACCCCTTTTACGTCTGTGTCCAATGTATGCGCGATTATCTTTTGACCCCTTTTACGTTTGTGTCCAATGATTGCACACTTATCTTTCCACCCCTTTTACGTCTGTGTCCATTGTACGCACACACATCTTTCCACCCCTTTTACGTCTGTGTTCATTGTACGCACACACATCTTTCGACCCCTTTTACGTCTGTGTCCAATGTATGCGCGCTTATCTTTTGACTCCTTTTACGTTTGTGTCCAATGATTGCACACTTATCTTTCCACCCCTTTTACGTCTGTGTTCATTGTACGCACACACATCTTTCCACCCCTTTTACGTCTGTGTCCAATGTATGCGAGCTTATCTTTTGACCCCTTTTACATCTGTGTCCAATGTATGCACACACATCTTTCCACCCCTTTTACGTCTGTGTTCATTGTACGCACACACATCTTTCGACCCCTTTTACGTCTGTGTCCAATGTATGCGTGCTTATCTTTTGACCCCTTTTACATCTGTGTCCAATATATGCACACACATCTTTCCACCCCTTTTACGTCTGTGTTCATTGTACGCACACACATCTTTCCACCCCTTTTACGTCTGTGTCCAATGTATGCGAGCTTATCTTTTGACCCCTTTTACATCTGTGTCCAATGTATGCACACACATCTTTCCACCCCTTTTACGTCTGTGTTCATTGTACGCACACACATCTTTCGACCCCTTTTACGTCTGTGTCCAATGTATGCGCGCTTATCTTTTGACCCCTTTTACGTTTGTGTCCAATGATTGCACACTTATCTTTCAACCCCTTTTACGTCTGTGTCCATTGTACGCACACACATCTTTCCACCCCTTTTACGTCTGTGTTCATTGTACGCACACACATCTTTCGACCCCTTTTACGTCTGTGTCCAATGTATGCGCGCTTATCTTTTGACTCCTTTTACGTTTGTGTCCAATGATTGCACACTTATCTTTCCACCCCTTTTACGTCTGTGTCCATTGTATGCGCACTTATCTTTCAACCCCTTTTACGTCTGTGTCCATTGTATGCGCACACATCTTTCGACCCCTTTTATGTCTGTGTCCATTGTATGCGCATTTATCTTTCGACCCCTTTTACGTCTGTGGCCAATCTATGCGCACTTATCTTTCCACCCCTTTTTAAGTCTGTATGCAATTTATGCGCACATTTTTCTGTGTAATTAACAGCATGACACCCTGCTGTTGCTGAGGATATTTTTAGAACGCAGTTCATATGACAAGGACTTTCTTAATAAAATATAAAAAGGATGGCTGTATTCTTTCAATTTAAACAAAAATTACATTTAACTTTTCAAAGTTTCTAACTTACAGGATAAGCTTTACCTTAAAAATGGTTGATTATGGTACATTTTTAATTCATGTATATATATAATTTGAATATTGTTTAAGGACAAACACAAAGATGCTTAACTTTCAAACCTGTAAGCAGGCGCACAGGTATGCACATTGTTCAGCTCATTCCCATGGATGTGGATAAAGGTGAATATTTAAAACCTGATGCATGCATTAATTAGAAGATGGGCGAATATTTTGAGCTCACATGCGCCGGGTGGATTTTAAAAGATGTCCAGATATAGATATAAATACCACAGTGTGCACATCTCAGAAGTTTTCAGAAAGGGGCGAGGCACGTGTGTCTTGTAGGTGGGGCCTGGGCATTTGTGAGCGTGAACATGAGATGGCGTGTAAATGCTTATGTGCTCCAGCGCGCACCGATGTCTCCTTCTTCGTAACATTACTTCTGCTATGAATGACGTGAAAGTTAAAAACTAAAGAAAAATATGCATATCTGAGTGGTTTAAAAGATCGGGGGGGGGGGCGGGGGGAGGCGTTACTGGAAGACCTCTCTCTTAACTGGGTGAACTGGGCCTGAACTGGTACAACTGGCAATGGCATGGGCTTGCCTATTTTAATGTTTAAACTTTTTTTTTATTGAAGAAAACATTATCACACAGACATTGATATGCAGCATGTGGTGACCTTACACCTGCCACATACAATCTGAAATGACACATGCATTTTCCTAATTCCCCCTTCCCTTCCAACTCCAAACCCTGCCCTCACCACTACCAGCTGCTAAACCAGTACACTCGAGAGGAAAGAGCGTTTGAGATGCAAACAATGAAGTAAGCAAGAATACAAAATCCAATCAGAGGTGCAGGGACACAAACAGTCAGAAAAAAAGTTTTTTTATATGTATCTATAAAAAAATGTATCTTAAATCATTACTGATAAAGGAACACGGTATCAAACCACCAGGTGCACTATTTTAATCCACTGTCTCTTGCCTGCAATGGGCTTCAAACAGTATCAGTATAGGGCACCTTGTATTCATATCATGTACCAAAGTTCCTTTAAAATATCACCTAAAAACATTTTTATTACCAAAAAATATCCTAATAAACTATATTTAATTTTTATCTATGGCACTTAAAGGGAAAAGAACTACTTTCATTCAAATCATTCGGCACTGAAGCTCGGTTGCATTGTAATTTTAAAGGACTCGCTTTTTTGGATTTTACTTTTTGTTATGAACCCTGCCCGCGGAGCTAACCCCCGCGAGCAGGCCCTGCTTACCTCCCCATGCTGCTTCTCCCGACGCGGCATGGACGCCGCCGTTGTCGGGCCTGGATCCGTCTGGAGTCGGGCTGAGGCCCAAGAGCACACAAAACGCCCGCTACGTAACAGAATGCAAGGCCTTCCGAGGCCCCTTATGTAACATTTTTTCTATGATTGAAAAATCTATACCAGCACAATGGGGAGGAGATTTTAATAGATTGTTAATAGAGAGAGAGAGCCGCTGGTGCATGATTCCCAGGCCCGGGAGCAGTTTCGTAGGCCTCGGCCGTGACCCCGAATCGCCCCGGGCCGGAACCATGCCCCCGGCCCCGCCCCCGGATGACGCGCTGCTGCGACACGCCCCCACGACATGCCCACGACATGCCCCCGGCACGCCCCCCCCAGGAAAGCCCTGGGACTTACGCGTGTCCTGGGGCTTGCGCTTGCCACCGAGCCTATTCAACATAAGCTCGGCTCGAGCAGGGGGAGGTTGGGGCAGGTTTTCGGGGGGTAGGCGCGTATCTTATGCGACTACCCCTTTGAAAATCTGCCCCTTTATGAAGAATTTTTAAATCATTTTTTTAGTAATCTGACAGAGTAAATCAGTTATTTTCTCTCTCAGATAATAGAAGGATCAGGGCGTATTCCATGAAGTTAGCAAGTAGCTCATTTAAAACAAATTGAAAAAGTTCTTTTTAACTCTGTGCATAGTTAAGTACTGGAATTCATTTCTAGAGGATGTGGTTATGGTAGTCAGTGTAACTTGATTTAAAAAAGATTTGGATAAATTCCTAGAAGATAAATCCATAAACTGCTATGATGGTAATTAATAGAGATGTGAATCGTGTGCCAGATCGTCTTAACGATCAGATTCGGCTGGGGGGGGGGGAAATCTGATCGTTAAGATATGTGAATTGGAATCGTTTCCGATTCCAATTCACATCGCTAATTTTTTTTTTAGGGGCTGATGAGTAAAGATGGCCGGCGCCATCTTTAAAGATGGCGCCGGCCATCCAGTGCTCCTACCATGTGACAGGGGCCGGCCAATGGCACGGATACCCTGTCACATGGTAAGGGCAAAGGGGCATCGGTGCCATTTTTTTTTAGAACAGCTGATGCCTGGGAACGGGAAATCTCTCCCCGAGGCCCCCCTGGATCTCTCCTCTCCCCGAGGCCCCCATGGATCTCTCCCCAAGGCCCCCCGAGGCCCCCCTGGACCACCAGGTAATTTTAAAAGGTTTTGGGGGGGTCTGGAGGGTGGGGTCGATTTAAAGGGTCGGGTGGGGTTTGTTTTTTTTTTTAGCAGCGCGGGCCTCCCTAAAAAAAAAGGGTCGGGGGGGTGGGGGAGGCTAAGTGGGGTCAATTTAAAGGGTCGGGTGTTTTTTTTTTTTTATCGGGCCATCGGCGCCATTTTAATTAGTGGCAGCCAAAATGGCGCCGATGGCCCGAGAGTGGGAGATCACGCCGGGACCCCCCCTCACTGGACCACCAGGTAATTTAACATTTGGGGGGGGGTTTGGGAGGGTGGGGGAGGGTAAGGAATTGGTCTTAAAGGGTCGGGTGGGTTTAGGGGTTGTTTTGGTGTGCCGGTTTTCCCGCCCTCCCCCAAATAATTCCCGTGCCCTATTTAATGATACAATACAAATGCCCCTGACGATAAATCGGGGGCATTTGTATTGTATCGTGCACTCTAACGATTTAGGACGATTTTAAAATTATCTGACGATAATTTTAATCGTTCAAAAACGATTCACATCCCTAGTAATTAATAAATAATAGTAGCTTGTGATCTGTCTAATGTTTGGGTACTTGCCAGGTGCTTGTGACTTGGATCGGCCACTGTTGGAAACAGGATACTGGGCTTGATGGACCCTTGGTCTAACCCAGTACAGCATATCTTATGTTCTTATGTAATATGCATGTGTTTTTTTGTGTTGTAGATATGATCGTGACGAACCCCTGAGGAAGGCATCTTATGATGCTGAAACATGGCCATGTTGGGTTAACGAATCACTACTAGTGAAAATTGTGACTTTAGTTGATTGATGCAGCTGACATAGTTCATAGCATCGTAGAGCTTTCAGTTTATTACTGAATGATTTGAATGAAATTAGTTATTTTCCCTTTAAGTGCCATATATATAAATTAAATATAGTTTATTAGGATATGTTTTGATAATAAACATTTTTTAGGTGATATTTTAAAGGAACTTTGGTACATGATATGAATATAAGGTGTCATATACTGATACTGTTTGCAGCCCATTGCAGGCAAGAGACAGTGGATTAAAATAGTACACCTGGTGGTTTGATACCATGTTCCTTTATTAGTACTGATTTAAGATAAAATTTTTTATATTATTTATTTATTTATTTATTTAGAGTCTTTTTTATACCGAAGTATAGCAGAGTGCCTTCACCCCGGTTTACATCGAAAAAACAACTTCATACATGGAAAATGTTATAACGCAAGTACAACTAAGTGAGGTTAACATCTTAGAAAAGGAAGAGTAAAAACATATTAGTAGTTGACAATTTACAAATCAGATTAGATGATTCTTAGAAAGGAAGGTTTTGGATTCAAGGAAAGACAAAGGTTATTCTGAATAGGTTGTGAATGATTGTCTAAACAACCAAGTTTTGAGTTCTTTTCTGAATGATTTGGAGTCTCTAATGGAACTTAGGTAGGATGGAATAGAGTTCCATTCTTTCGGCCCTGCTATGGAGAAGGCTCTATTTTTAGTAATGGTTATAGTTACATATAAAAAATGTTTTTGACTCTTTGAGTCCCTGCGCCTCTGATTGGTTTTTGTATTCTTAAACAATAAAGTAAAACAACATTCAGCATAGAAGACATCAAATAGGAGCACTGAGGTAAATTTTAGAAAGCTACACGTGGGTGTCCATGAGCGGTTGCTAGTGTATATACACTACAGAGTTAACTCATAATCCAAGGTAGGTGTTTTTTAATGCAGATGCAAAACATTATAACATGCTGTTTCATGTGCACTGGTAAGTTCATGTGGTTAACCTCAAATTTTGTGCATACATGCTAATCTTGGTCAGGATCAGATTAATGTGTACACTATGCTATGTTTTGAGCATAAACAGTCTTAGCATGCATATTAATCTTTAGTGTATGGGCCCCAAAATGAC